>NW_021822836.1:0-34642 GCF_901001165.1 Salmo trutta | reverse complement strand
AAAGGCTGATCTATAGTGAGGAGTCCTCTAGTCTGTTTAACCTGCTACTAACTAAAGGCTGATCTATAGTTAGTCCTCTAGTCTGTTTAACCTGACTAACTAAAAGGCTGATCTATAGTGAGGAGTCCCTAGTCTGTTTAAACCTGCTACTAACTAAAGGCTGATCTATAGTGAGGAGTCCTCTAGTCTGTTTAACCTGCTACTAACTAAAGGCTGATCTATAGTGAGGGTCCTCTAGTCTGTTTAACCTGCTACTAACTAAAGGCTGATCTATAGTGAGGAGTCCATTAGTCTGTTTATAACCTGCTACTAACTAAAGGCTGATCTATAGTTTTAGTCCTCTAGTCTGTTTAACCTGCTACTACTAAAGGCTGATCTATAGTGAGGAGTCCTCTAGTCTGTTTAACCTGCTACTAACTAAAGGCTGATCTACAGTGAGGAGTCCTCTAGTCTGTTTAACACCTGCTACTAACTAAAGGCTGATCTATAGTTAGTCCTCTAGTCTGTTTAAACCTGCTACTAACTAAAGGCTGATCTATAGTGAGGAGTCCTCTAGTCTGTTTTTAACCTGCTACTAACTAAGGCTGATCTATAGTGAGGAGTCCTCTAGTCTGTTTAACCTGCTACTAACTAAAGGCTAATCTATAGTTAGTCCTCTAGTCTGTTTAACCTGCTACTAAATAAAGGCTGATCTATAGTGAGGAGTCCTCTAGTCTGTTTAACCTGCTACTAACTAAAGGCTGATCTATAGTTAGTCCTCTAGTCTGTTTAACCTGCTACTAACTAAAGGCTGATCTATAGTGAGGAGTCCTCTAGTCTGTTTAACCTGCTACTAACTAAAGGCTGATCTATAGTGAGGAGCCCTCTAGTCTGTTTAACCTGCAACTAACTAAAGGCTGATCTATAGTTAGTCCTCTAGTCTGTTTAACCTGCTACTAACTAAAGGCTGATCTATAGTGAGGAGTCCTCTAGTCTGTTTAACCTCCTGCTACTAACTAAAGGCTGATCTATAGTTAGTCCTCTAGTCTGTTTAACCCTGCTACTAACTAAAGGCTGATCTATAGTGAGGAGTCCTCTAGTCTGTTTAAACCGCTACTAACTAAAGGCTGATCTATAGTGAGGAGTCCTCTAGTCTGTTTAAACCTGCTACTAACTAAAGGCTGATCTATAGTTAGTCCTCTAGTCTGTTTAACCTGCTACTAACTAAAGGCTGATCTATAGCTAGTCCTCTAGTCTGTTTAATAAACCTGCTACTAACATAAAGGCTGATCTATAGTGTAGGAGTCCTCTAGTCTGTTTAACCTGCAACTAACTAAGGCTGATCTATAGTGAGGAGTCCTCTAGTCTGTTTTAACCTGCTACTACTAAGGCTGATCTATAGTGAGGAGTCCTCTAGTCTGTTTAACCTCTACTAACTAAAGGCTGATCTATAGTGAGGAGTCCTCTAGTCTGTTTAATACCTGCTACTAACTAAAGGCTGATCTATAGTGAGGTCCTCTAGTCTGTTTAACCTGCTACTAACTAAAGGCTGATCTATAGTGAGGATCCTCTAGTCTGTTTAACCTGCTACTAAACTAAAGGCTGATCTATAGTGAGGAGTCCTCTATCTGTTTTAACCTGCTACTAACTAAAGGCTGATCTATAGTTAGTCCTCTATCTGTTTAACCTGCTACTAACTAAAGGCTGATCTATAGTGAGGAGTCCTCTAGTCTGTTTAACCTGCTACTACTAAAGGCTGATCTATAGTGAAGAGTCCTCTAGTCGTTTAAAAAACCTGCTACTAACAAAGGCTGATCTATAGTGAGGAGTCCTCTATCTGTTTAAAACCTGCTACTAACTAAAGGCTGATCTATAGTGAGGAGTCTAGTCTGTTTAACCTGCTACTAACTAAAGGCTGATCTATAGTGAGGAGTCCTCTAGTCTGTTTAACCTGCTACTAACTAAAGGCTGATCTATAGTGAGGAGTCCTCTAGTCTGTTTAACCTGCTACTAACTAAAGGCTGATCTATAGTTAGTCCTCTAGTCTGTTTAACATGCTACTAACTAAAGGCTGATCTATAGTTATCCTCTAGTCTGTTAACCTGCTACTAACTAAAGGCTGATCTATAGTGGGAGTCCTCTAGTCTGTTTAACCTGCTACTAACTAAAGGCTGATCTATAGTGAGGAGTCCTCTAGTCTGTTTAACCTGCTACTACTAAAGGCTGATCTATAGTGAGGAGTCCTCTAGTCTGTTTAACCTGCTACTAACTAAAGGCTGATCTATAGTGAGGAGTCCTCTAGTCTGTTTAACCTGCTACTAACTAAAGGCTGATCTGTTAGTCCTCTGTCTGTTTAACCTGCTACAAACTAAAGGCTGATCTATAGTGAGGAGTCCTCTAGTCCTGTTTAACATGCTACTAACTAAAGGCTGATCTATAGTGAGGAGTCCTCTAGTCTGTTTAACCTGCTACACTACTAAAGGCTGATCTCTAGTGAGGAGTCCCTCAGTCTGTTTAACCTGCTACTAACTAAAGGCTGATCTATAGTGAGTCCTCTAGTCTGTTTAACCTGCTACTAACTAAGGCTGATCTATAGGAGTCCTCTAGTCTGTTTAACCTGCTACTAACTAAAGGCTGATCTTAGTATAGTCCTCTAGTCTGTTTAACCTGCTACTAACTAAAGGCTGATCTATAGTGTTAGTCCTCTAGTCTGTTTTAAACCTGCTACTAACTAAAGGCTGATCTATAGTGTCCTCTAGTCTGTTAACCTGCTACTACTGTCTATTTTTTTTTTGACTACTAAAGGCTGATCTATATGAGGAGTCCTCTAGTCGTTTAACCCTGCTACTAACTAAAGGCTGATCTATAGTGAGGAGTCCTCTAGTCTGTTTAACCTGCTCTAACTAAAGGCTGATCTATAGTGAGGAGTCCTCTAGTCTGTTTAACCTGCTACTAACTAAAGGCTGATCTATAGTGAAGAGTCCTCTAGTCTGTTTAACCTGCTACTAACTAAAGGCTGATCTATAGTGAGTCCTCTATCTGTTTAACCTGCTACTAACTAAAGGCTGATCTATAGTTAGTCCTCTAGTCTGTTTAACCTGCTACTAACTAAAGGCTGATCTATAGTGAGGAGTCCTCTAGTCTGTTTAACCTGCTACTAACTAAAGGCTGATCTATAGTGAGGAGTCCTCTAGTCTGTTTAACCTGCTACTAACTAAAGGCTGATCTATAGTTAGTCCTCTAGTCTGTTTAACCTGCTACTAACTAAAGGCTGATCTATAGTGAGTCCTCTAGTCTGTTTAACCTGCTACTAACTAAAGGCTGATCTATAGTGAGGAGTCCTCTAGTCTGTTTAACCTGCTACTACTAAAGGCTGATCTATAGTGAGGAGTCCTCTAGTCTGTTTAACCTGCTACTAACTAAAGGCTGATCTATAGTGAGGAGTCCTCTAGTCTGTTTAACCTGCTACTAACTAAAGGCTGATCTATAGTGAGTCCTCTAGTCTGTTTAACCTGCTACTAACTAAAGGCTGATCTATAGTTAGTCCTCTAGTCTGTTTAACCTGCTACTAACTAAAGGCTGATCTATAGTGAGGAGTCCTCTAGTCTGTTTAACCTGCTACTAACTAAAGGCTGATCTATAGTGAGGAGTCCTCTAGTCTGTTTAACCTGCTACTAACTAAAGGCTGATCTATAGTGAGGAGTCCTCTAGTCTGTTTAACCTGCTACTAACTAAAGGCTGATCTATAGTGAGGAGTCCTCTAGTCTGTTTAACCTGCTACTAACTAAAGGCTGATCTATAGTGAGGAGTCCTCTAGTCTGTTTAACCTGCTACTAACTAAAGGCTGATCTATAGTTAGGAGTCCTCTAGTCTGTTAACTGCTACCTGACTTAAAGGCTGATCTATAGTGAGGAGTCCTCTAGTCTGTTTAACCTGCTACTACTAAAGGCTGATCTATAGTTAGTCCTCTAGTCTGTTTAACCTGCTACTAACTAAAGGCTGATCTATGTTAGTCCCTAGTCTGTTTAACCTGTACTAACTAAAGGCTGATCTATAGTTAGTCCTCTATTCTTTAACCTGCTACTAACTAAAGGCTGATCTTAGTTAGTCCTCTAGTCTGTTTAACCTGCACTATACTAAAGGCTGATCTATAGTGTAGTCCCTAGTCTGTTTAACCTGCTACTAACTAAAGGCTGATCTATAGTGAGTCCTCTAGTCTGTTTAACCTGCTACTAACTAAGCTGATCTATAGTGAGAGTCCTCTAGTCTGTTTAAACCTGCTACTAACTAAGGCTGATCTATAGTGAGTCCTCCTAGTCTGTTTAACCTGCTACTAACTAAAGGCTGATCTATAGTTAGTCCTCTAGTCTGTTTAACCTGCTAAACTACTAAAGGCTGATCTATAGTGAGGAGTCCTCTAGTCTTTTTACCTACTAACTAAAGGCTGATCTATAGTGAGGAGTCCTCTAGTCTGTTTAACCGCTACTAACTAAAGGCTGATCTATAGTGAGGAGTCCTCTAGTCTGTTTAACCTGCTACTAACTAATGCTGATCTAGGGAGGAGTCCTCTAGTCTGTTTAACCTGCTGCTAACTAAGGCTGATCTATAGTTAGTCCTCTAGTCTGTTAACCTGCTACTAACTAAGGCTGATCTATCTGAGGAGTCCTCTAGTCTGTTTAACCTGCTACTAACTAAAGGCTGATCTATAGTTAGTCCTCTAGTCTGTTTAACCTGCTACTAACTAAAGGCTGATCTATAGTGAGGAGTCCTTTAGTCTGTTTAAACCTGCTACTAACTAAAGGCTGATCTATAGTGAGTCCTCTAGTCTGTTAACCTGCTACTAACTAAAGGCTGATCTATAGTTAGTCCTCTAGTCTGTTTAACCTCTACTAACTAAAGGCTGATCTATAGTTAGCCCTAGTCTGTTTAACCTGCTACTAACTAAAGGCTGATCTATGTTAGTCCTCTAGTCTGTTTAAACCTGCTACTACTAAAGGCTGATCTATAGTTAGTCCTAGTCTGTTTAACCTGCTATAACTAAAGGCTGATCTATAGTGAGGAGTCCTCTAGTCTGTTTAACCTGCTACTAACTAAAGGCTGATCTATAGTGAGGAGTCCTCTAGTCTGTTTACCCTGCTACTAACAAAGGCTGATCTATAGTGTCCTCTAGTCTGTTACCTACTAACTAAGGCTGATCTAGTGAGGATCCTCTAGTCTGTTTAACCTGCTACTACTAAAGGCTGATCTATAGTGAGTCCTCTGATGCCCAGTCAACATTTGTTCACGTTGTGTTATCAGGTTATCAGTTGTTGTTGTGTGTGTGTGACGTGTTTGTGTGTGGTGTGTGTGTGTGTGTGTGTGTGTGTGTGTGTGTGTGTGGTGTGTGTGTGTGTGTGTGTGTGTGTATCGTGTGTGTAGTCTACCCCTGTACAGGTATTGACGGTAACCAGTCAGACGTCGAAAGAGGGTCTCCTCTCCTTCATCGCCGTTCATCAACTGGAGCTGGTTACTGAGTACAACGGACAGGTAAACACTCACATAAAATACACACCACACACACCACACACACACACACACACACACCACACACACACACACCACACACACAATACACACACACACACACACGATACACACACACACACCACCACCACACACACAGAGACACAACCCACACACACACACACACGATACACACCACACACACACACACACACCACACACACACCACACACGCCCCCAGACGCATTTGTAACAGATGGAGATTTGTAAAGTCTTCCTCAGCATTTAATGTCTCCACTAACTAGCTAGCTTTAAAATGTGTCCACTAGCTAGCTAGCTTTAAATGTCTCCGCTAGCTAGCTTTAAAATGTCTCAACTAGCTAGCTTTAAAATGTCTCCACTAATTAGCTTTAAAATGTCTCCACTAGCTAGCTAGCTTTAAACGTCTCCACTAGCTAGCTTTAAAATGTCTCCACTAGCTAGCTTTACAATGTCTCAACTAGCTCGCTTTAAAATATCTCCTAGCTAGCTTTAAAATGTCTCCACTAACTACTAGCTTTTAAAATGTGTCCACTAGCTAGCTAGCTTTAAAATGTCTCCGCTAGCTAGCTTTAAAATGTCTCCACTAGCTGCTTTAAAATGTCTCCACTAGCTAGCTTTAAAATGCTCCACTAGCTAGCTAGCTTTAAAATGTCTCCACTTTAGCTTAAAAATCATTCAACAAGCTAGCTAATTAGCTTTAAAATGCCTCCACTAGCTAGCTTCAAAATGTCTCCTCGCTAGCTAGCTTTAAACGTCTCCGCTAGCTAGCTTTAAACGTCCCACTAGCTAGCTTTAAACGTCTCCACTAGCTAGCTTTAAAATGTCTCCACTAGCTAGTTTTAAAATGTCTCCACTAATTAGCTTTAAATCGTTCGACAAGTTAGCTAATTAGCTTGAAATGTCTCCACTAGGTAGCTTTACAATGTCTCACTAGCTAGCTTTACAATGTCTCCACTAGCTAATTAGCTTTAAAATGTCTTAACTAGCTAGCTAGCTTTGAAATGTCTCCACTAGCTAGCTTTAAAATGTCTGCGCTAGCTATCTAGCTTAAACATCTCCACTTGCTAGCTTTAAAATGTCTCCACTAGCTAGCTTTACAATGTCTCCACTAGCTAGCTTTAACATTTCTGCACTAACTCAGTTTTTTGGTGGTAAGAATTTCAGGAGGTCTGTCTTGTTATTTATATATATTTATTATGTGTACCTTTATTAAGACCTAGAGACCAGAGTCTTTTTTAAATTCATAGAACTAAAAAAATCTTTTTATTTACAAGGCAAGTCAGTTAAAAACAGCTTCGAATTTACAACGAAGGAACCGTGGTTTAACCGCCTTGTTCAGGGGGCAGAACGCCAGATTTTTACCCCCTTTGTCAGCTCGGGGACGATCTACGCAACCTGCTGGTTTCTAGTCCAACGCTCTAACCACTAGACTACCTGCTGTTACTAGTCCAATGCTCTAACCACTAGGCTACCCTGCTGGTTACTAGTCCAACGCTCTAACCCACAGGCTACCCTGCTGGTTACTAGTCCAACGCTCTAACCACTAGGCTACCCTGCTGGTTACTAGTCCAACGCTCTAACCACTAGGCTACCTGCTGGTTACTGGCCCAACACTCTAACCACTAGACTACCCTGCTGGTTACTAGTCCACGCTCTAACCACTAGGCTACCTGCCTGTACTAGTCCAACGCTCTAACCACTAGGCTACCTGCTGGTTACTGGCCCAACGCTCTAACCATAGGCTACCTGCTGGTTACTAGTCCAACACTCTAACCACTAGGCTACCTGCTGGTTACTAGTCCAACGCTCTAACCACTAGGCAACCTTCTGGTTACTAGTCCAACGCTCTAACCACTAGACTAACCTGCTGGTTACTAGTCCAACGCTCTAACCACTAGGCTACCTGCTTTACTGGCCCAACTCTCTAACCACTAGGCTACCCTGCTGGTTACTAGTCCAACGCTCTAACCACTAGGCTACCTTCTGGTTACTAGTCCAACGCTCTAACCACCAGGCTACCTGCTGGTTACTAGTCCAACGCTCTAACCACTAGGCTACCTGCTGGTTACTAGTCCAACGCTCTACCACTAGGCTACCTGCTGTTACTGGCCCACACTCTAACCACTAGGCTACCTGCTGGTTACTGGCCAAATGCTCTAACCACTAGGCTACCTGCTGGTTACTGGCCCAACGCTCTAAACACTAGGCTACCTGCTGGTTACTGGCCCAACGCTCTAACCACTAGCTACCTGCTGGTTACTAGTCCAACGCTCTAACCACTAGGCTACCTGCTGGTTACTAGTCCAACGCTCTAACCACTAGGCTACCCTTCTGGTTACTAGTCAAACGCTCTAACCACTAGGCTACCTGCTGGTTACTGGCCCAACGCTCTAACCACTAGGCTACCTGCTGGTTACTAGTCGAACGCTCTAACCACTAGACTACCTGCTGGTTACTGGCCCAACGCTCTAACCACTAGGCTACCTGCTGGTTACTAGTCCAACGCTCTAACCACTAGGCTACCTGCTGGTTACTGGCCCAACACTCTAACCACTAGGCTACCTGCTGTTACTGGCCCAACACTCTAACCACTAGGCTACCTGCTGGTTACTAGTCGAACGCTCTAACCACTAGACTACCTGCTGGTTACTGGCCCAACGCTCTAACCACTAGGCTACCTGCTGGTTACTAGTCCAACGCTCTAACCACTAGGCTACCCTGCTGGTTACTGGCCCAATGCTCTAACCACTAGACTACCTTCTGGTTACTAGTCCAACGCTCTAACCACTAGGCTACCTGCTGGTTACTAGTCCAACGCTCTAACCACTAGGCTACCTGCTGGTTACTGGCCCAACGCTCTAACCACTAGGCTACCTGCTGGTTACTAGTCCAACGCTCTAACCACTAGGCTACCTGCTGGTTACTAGTCCAACGCTCTAACCACTAGGCTACCTGCTGGTTACTAGTCCAACGCTCTAACCACTAGGCTACCTGCTGGTTACTAGTCCACGCCTCTAGACCACTAGCTCCTGCTGTGCTATCTAACCACGAGGCTTCCTGCTGGTTACTGGCCCAACCGCTCCTAACCACTAGGCGACCTGTTGGTTAATAGTGCCAATGCTCTAACCACTAGGCTACCTGCTGGTTACTAGTCCAACGCTCTAAACCACCTAGGTTAACCTGCTGGTTACTAGTCCAACGCTCTAACCACTAGGCTTCCTGCTGGTTACTAGTCCAACGCTCTAACCACTTAGGCTACCTGCTGGTTACTAGTCCAATGCTCTAACCACTAGGCTACCTGCTGGTTACTATTCCAAACGCTCTAACCACTAGACTACCCTGCTGGTTACTAGTCCAACGCTCTAACCACCAGGCTACCTGCTGGTTACTAGTCCAACGTTCTAACCACCATGCTACCTGCTGGTTACTAGTCCAACGCTCTAAACCACTAGGCTACCTGCTGGTTACTGGCCCAACGCTCTTAACCACTAGGGCTACCCTGCTGGTTACTAGTCCAACGCTCTAACCACTAGGCTACCTGCTGGTTACTAGTCCAATGCTCTAACCACTAGGCTACCTGCTGGTTACTAGTCCAACGCTCTAACCCACTAGGCTACATGCTGGTTACTGGCCCAACGCTCTAACCACTAGGCTACCTGCTGGTTACTAGTCATGCTCTAACCACTAGGCTACCTTGCTGGTTACTAGTCCAACGCTCTAACCACTAGCTACCTGCTGGTTACTAGTCCAATGCTCTAAACCACTAGGCTACCTGCTGGTTACTAGTCCAACGCTCTAACCACTAGACTACCCTGCTGGTTACTAGTCCAACGCTCTAAACCACCAGGCTACCTGCTGGTTACTAGTCCAAACGCTCTAACCACTAGGGCTACCTGCTGGTTACTAGTCCAACGCTCTAACCACTAGGCTACCTGCTGGTTACTAGCCCAACGCGCTCTAACCACTAGGCTACTTGCTGGTTACTAGTCCAACGCTCTGACCACTAGGCTACCTGCTGGTTACTAGTCCAACGCTCTAACCACACCTGCTGGTTACTAGTCCACGCTAACCACTAGGCTACCTGCTGGTTACTAGTCCAACGCTCTAACCCCAGGCTACTGCTGGTTACTAGTCCAACGCTCTAACCACTAGGCTACTTGCTGGTTACTAGTCCAACGCTCTAACCACTAGGCTACTGCTGGTTACTAGTCCACGCTCTAACCACTAGACTACCCTGCTGTGGTATAGTCCAACGCTCTAAACCACCAGGCTACCTGCTGGTTACTAGTCCACCGTTCTAACCACCAGGCTACCTGCTGGTTACTAGTCCAACGCTCTATAACCACTAGGCTACCTGCTGGTTACTAGTCCAAATGCTCTAACCACTAGGCTACCTGCTGGTTACTAGTCCAACGCTCTAACCACTAGGCTACCTGCTGGTTACTAGTCCACAACGCTCTAACCACTAGGCTACCTGCTGGTTACTAGTCCAACGCTCTAACCCCCAGGCTACCCTGCCACCCCTATATAACACAACACAATGCAACGGAACAAACATAAATATACAGAGCAAATACACAAATCAACTCTGAAAACACGGATAGGTTGTAGGAGAACCAAAGGACCATGAATGTAATGATAAAGATTAGGCGCTGGACTAAGATATAATCCATCTGAGACAACATGTATTTAGCTTGCTCATATTAACTACCGGGTTTAAAAATCATTAAGTGCTTCCTACACAACTGCTAAAAAAAAATCGGACTGTAGCCTCGTCGCTGCCGGGTAAGCAGTCGGGTGTCACGTCCTGATCCTAGTAAGATGTCATTTTTCTATGGTAGAGTAGGTCAGGGCGTGACGGGGGGGGGGTGTTTGTGTTTTGTTTCTATGTTTTCTATATCTATGTTTAGTTCTAGTTTTCTATTTCTATGGTTTTTTGGGGGGGGAGTTGATCTCCAATTAGAGCAGGCTGGTCCTCGTTGTCTCTAATTGGAGATCATAGTTAAGTAGGGTTTTTTTTTTTCCACCTGGGTTTTTGTGGGTAATTATATTTTGAGTTAGGTTTGTTTCAACCTCTGCGTCACGGGTTTGGTTGTTTTGTTTAATTCAGTTATTTATGTTTTGCAAAAGTTTCACGGATTTAATAAAATGTGGAACTACAACCACGACTGAACTTTGGTTCGATCCTTTCGACATATATATATATACTGTAGATGAAAGTACAACTTTCGACAGGTCGACCAAATAGCATTTATATAAATAGTCGAAAAAGAAACAGGTCCTAGAATCGACCCCTGCGGAACACCACATTCTATCTGTTCCTAGAATCGACCCCTGCGGAACACCACATTCTATCTGTTCCTAGAATAGAACCCTGAGGAACACCACATTCTATCTGTTCCTAGAATAGAACCCTGCGGAATCACCTTTACGTACTTCAAGAAATTCAGGCTAATAACGACGGGCCTGAGTTCTGTCACTGAGATAATCAGGATGGGCCTGAGGTCTGTCACTAAGATAATCAGGATGGGCCTGAGTTCTGTCACTAAGTTAATCAGGATGGGCCTGAGTTCTGTCACTAAGATAATCAGGATGGGCCTGAGTTTCTGTCACTAAGTTAATCAGGATGGGCCTGAGGTCTGTCACTAAGATAATCAGGATGGGCCTGATTTCTGTCACTAAGATATAAGGATGGGCCTGAGTTTCTGTCACTAAGTTAATCAGGATGGGCCTGAGGTCTGTCACTAAGATAATCAGAGGGGGCCTGAGGTCTGTCACTAAAGTAATCAGGATGGGGCCTGAGTTCTGTCACTAAAGTTAGATCAGGAGGGGCCTGAGGTCCGTCACTAAGAAATCAGGATGGCTGATTCTTGTCACTAAGATAATCAGGATGGGCTCTGAGGTTGATCACTTAAGTTAATCAGGATGGGCCTGAGGGTCTGTCACTAAGATTAATCAGGATGGCCTGAGTTCTGGTCACTAAGTTAATCAGGATGGGCCTGAGTTCTGTCACTAAGATATCAGGATGGGCCCTGAGTTCTGTCACTGAAGATAATCAGGATTGGCCTGAGTTCTGTCACTAAGATAATCAGGATTGGCCTGATTCTGTCACTAAGATATCAGGATGGGCCTGAGTTCTGTCATCTAAGTTAATCAGGATGGGCCTGAAGTTCTGTCACTAAGATAATCAGGATGGGGCCCTAGAGGTCGTGTCACGAAGGTTAATCAGGGATGGGCCTGAAAGGTCTGGCACTAAGATATCAGGATGGGCCTGAGTTACTTGTCACTAAGATATCAGGATGGGCCCTGAGTTCTGTCACTGAGATAATCAGGATTGGCCTGAGTTCTGTCACTAAGATAATCAGATGGGCCTGAGTTCTGTCACTAAGATAATCAGGACGGGCCTGAGTTCTGTCACTAAGATAATCAGGATGGGCCTGAGTTCTGTCACTGAGTTCTGTCACTGAGTTCTGTCTCTAGATAATCAGGATGGGCCTGAGTTCTGTCACTGAGATAATCAGGACGGGCCTGAGTTCTGTCTCTAGATAATCAGGACGGGCCTGAGTTCTGTCACCTCTCTGGGAAATGTGGGACGCTAGCGTCCCATCCGCGGGACACACTATTCAACAGCCAGTGAAATAGCAGGGCGGCAAATTCAAAACAACAAAAATCTCATAATTCAAATTTCTCAAACGTTCAACTATTATATCCCATTTTAAAGATACACTTCTCGTTAATCCATCCACATTGTCCGATTTCAAAAAGGCTTTACGGCGAAAGCATAACATTAGATTATGTTAGGACAGCGCCCGAGACAAGAAAAACCACACAGCCATTTTCCAAGCAAGGAGAGGCGTCACAAAAACCAGAAATACAGCTGAAATTAATCACTAACCTTTGATGATCTTCATCAGATGGCAATCATAGGACTTCATGTTAGACAATACATGTATGTTTTGCTCGATAAAGTTCATATTTATATCCAAAACCCCATTTTACATTGGCCTGTAATGTTCAGAAATGTTTTGCCTCCCAAAACTTCCGGTGAACGAGCACATCAATTTACAGAAATACTCATCATAAACGTTGATAAAAATATTAAACTGTTATTCAAAGAATTATAGATAAACTTCTCCTTAATGCAACCGCTGTTTCAGATTTTAAAAAAAACTTTACAGCGAAAGCACACTTTGCAATAATCTGAATACAGCGCTCAGACAACAACAACAAGCAGTACAGATACCCGCCATTTTGGAGTCAACTAAAATCATAAATCGCATTATAAATATTCACTTAACTTTTATGATCTTCATCAGAATCCCAGTTCCACATAAATGTTTGTTTGTTCGATAAAGAGTCCATTATTTACGTCCAAATAACCTCAGTTTTTTGTGTCGCGGCGTTTAGTCCACTACTCCAAATGCAGGAAGCGCGCGCCAAAATGTCACAAGATTTTTTTTTTTTAAAGTTATATATTTACGTTCGTAGAAATATTTCAAACGATGTATAACATCAATCTTTAGATGTTTTATCGTAAATATTCAGTATATTCCAACCGGGACGATTCAAATGTCTTCAGAAAAGGAAAAGGAACACAACTAAGTCTCACGCAAGCGCGAAAGATCTTGGGGTTTGTGGGTAAATCCTGAGCGGGGCTAATTCAAAATGGCAGCGTTTTTCACACTGAAAGATCTTGGGGGTTTGTGGTAAATCCTGAGCGGGACTAATTCAAATGGCAGCGTTTTCACACTGAAAGATCTTGGGGTTTGTGGTAAATCCTGAGCGGGGTTTGATGGTATAACAAGCACAGTGCCATCCGTTCATGGCCACTCACACTAGTTCTTTAGGGCCCAAACCTTGAATAATCCCCATTGTTCCAGACAGACGTTTTAATCCTCTCCCCTAACAAGTGTTGAATCACGCCATCCTCTCCTCCCCCTCTCTCTCTCTCTGTTTGTCCCTCCCTCCCTCCCCTCTCTCTCCCCCCTCTCTCTCTCTCTCCTCTCTCTCTCTCTGTGTCTCTCTCTCTCTACTCTCTCTGTGTCTCTCTCTCTCTGTGTTCTCTCTCTCTTCTGTGTCTCTCTCTCTCTGTGTGCTCTCTCTCTCTCTCTTTCTTCTGTGTGTTGTGCCTCTCTCCCTCCCTCCCTCCCTCCCCCCCCTCCCTCCCTCCCTCCTCCCTCCCTCCCTCCCTCCCTCCCTCTACAGACAGCCAGCCGTATCCTCTCCTCTCCAGTGTTAAATCACGCCATTCTGTTTGTCATAAGACTGATGAAGGGTTTCAGACCGTCTACTCTGCCTTCCACGCTGCTGCTTCCCCCCCTACGGGGAAAGGTAGTACTACAACACCACTACTATAATATACACTGCTGCTGCCCCTACAGGGGAAAGGTAGGTACTACAACACCACTACTATAATACACACTGCTGCTGCTTGCCCCCTACAGGGAAAGGTAGGTACTACAACCCACTACTATAATACACACTGCTGCTGCTGCCCCCTACAGGGAAAGGTAGGTACTACAACACCCTACTATAATACACACTGCTGCCCCCCTACAGGAGAAAGTAGGTACTACAACACCACTACTATAATACACCTGCTGCTGCTGACCCCTACAGGGGAAGTAGGTACTACAACACCACTACTATACACACTGCTGCCCCCCTACAGGGGAAAGGTAGGTACTACAAACCCTACTATAATACACACTGCTGCCCCCTACAGGGGAAAGGTAGGTACTACAACACCACTACTATAATACACACTGCTGCTGCCCCCACAGGGGAAAGGTAGTACTACAACACCACTACGATAATACATCAACTGCTGCGTGTCTGCCCCCTACAGGGGAAAGGTAGGTACTACAACACAGCTACTATAATACACAACTGCTGCGGCCCGCCTACAGGGGAAAGGGTAGGTAACTACAACACCACTACTATAATAATCCCTGCTGCTGGCTGCTCCCTACAGGGGAAAGGCAGGTACTTGAAGCAACACAACTAACTAAATTGGTCCCAACCTCCCTCCCTCGCAATCCCTCCACCTCCTCCCTCCATTTCCTCCCTCCCTCCTCGCCCTCTCCCGTCCTCCACCTCTCCCTTCCACCTGCTCCTTCCTCGTCTGTCCCTCCACCAGTCCTCTCCCTCCCGCTTCCATCCCTCCCTCCTATCCCTCCCGCTTCCGTCCCCTCCACCTGCTCCCTACCCTCTCTGTCCCTCCACCTCCTCCCTCCCCTCTACGTCCCTCCACCTCCTCCCTCCCCCGTCCCTCTCTGTCCATCTACCTCCTGCCTCCCCTCTCCATCCCTCCACCTGCTCCCTCCCTCCCCTCCCCTCTCCATCCCTCCACCTCCTCCCTCCCCTCTCCCTCCCTCCACCTCCTCCCTCCCCTCCCCTCCCTCCCTCCACCCTCCTCCCTCCCCTCTCCCGCCCACCTCCCTCCCCTACCCTCTCAATCCCTCCACCTCCTCCCTCCCCTCTCCATCCTTCCACCTCCTCCCTCCCCTCTCCTCCCGCCACCTCTCCCTCCCCTCCCTCATCATGCCCGTCCACAACTCCCCTCTCCCCCTCTTCAATCCGTCAACCTCCTTACCCTCCCCTTCTCCTCCTCCCCTACCCACCTCCCTCTCCTTTCCCCTCTCCCGCCGCCTCCTCCCTCCCTCCTTTCTGTCCCTCCTCCCTCCCGACCCTCTCCATATCTGCCCAACCTGCTCCCTACCCTCTTCTGTCCCTTCCAACCTCGCTCCTCCCCTCTTCCATCCCTCCACCGCCTCCTCCCTCTCCAATCCTCCCACCTCATCCTCAAACCTCCGCACCTGTCAATCTCCTCCCTCCACCTCCTCCCTCACATCTCCCTCCACCTCCTCCCTCACATCCCCCTCCACCTCCTCCCTCCCCTCTCCATCCCCCCACCTCCTCCCTCCACCTCCTCCCTCCCCTCTCCATCCCCCCACCTCCTCCCTCCACCTCCTCCCTCCCCTCTCCACCCCCCCCTCCTCCCTCCCCTCCTCCCTCCCCTCTCCATCCCACCACCTCCTCTCCCTCCTCCTTCCCCTCTCCGTCCCTCCACTTCCCTCCCTCCCTCCCTCCCTCCCTCCCTTCCTCCCTCCCTCCTCCCTCCCCTCTCTCTCCCTCCCCTCTCCTCCCCTCCCCGCTCCACCTCCACCTCCTCCCTCCCCTCCTCCCTCCACCTTCCTCCCTCCTCCTTCCCCCTCTCCGTCCCTCCACTTCCTCCCTCCACTTCCTCCCTCCCTCCTCCGCCCCTCCCTCCCCTCCCTCCCCTCCCTCTCCCTCCACCTCCTCCCTCCTCCCTCCTCCTTCCCCTCATACGTCCCTCCACTTCCTCCCTCCTCCTCCCTCCTCCCCCTCCCTCCTCCCTCCCCTCTCTCTCCCTCCCCTCTCCTCCCCTCCCCGCTCCACCTCCACCTCCTCCCTCCCCTCTCCCTCCACCTCCTCCCTCCTCCTTCCCCTCTCCGTCCCTCCACTTCCTCCCTCCACTTCCTCCCTCCCTCCTCCCCTCCCTCCCTCCCTCCCTCCCTCCCTCCCCTCTCCCTCCACCTCCTCCCTCCTCCTTCCCCTCTCCGTCCCTCCACTTCCTCCCTCCCTCCTCCCTCCCTCCCTCCCTCCACTTCCTCCCTCCCTCCTCCCTCCCCTCTCTCTCCCTCCCCTCTCCCTCCCCTCCCCGCTCCACCTCCACCTCCTCCCTCCCCTCTCCCTCCACCTCCTCCCTCCTCCTCCCCTCCCTCCCTCCCTCCCTCCCTCCCTCCCTCCCTCCCCCCCTCTCCTCCCCTCTCCCCCTCCAGGTAGTATTTGTGATGGTAGACGTGGACGAGCCGAGGAACGGTAGAATGTTGGAGTATTTCCGTGTCCGGGAGAGTGAGGCTCCGATGGTGCGATTGGTTAATCTGACGAGTCACGTGACCTATCACCTGCCGTCCGACACACTGGACACGCCCACCGTTATAGCGTTCTGTCAGAGCTACCTGGACGGCACCGCTCAGGTACACACACACACACACACACACACACACACACACACACACACACACACACACACACACACACACACACACACACACACACACACACACACACACACACACCTTCATACACACACCAATTAAACATACTCCACAAGGTCCACACCTTCAATTAAAGGTGTGTGTGTGTGTGTGTGTGTGTGTGTGTGTGTGTGTGTGTGTGTGTGTGTGTGTGTGTGTGTGTGTGTGTGTGTGTGTGTGTGTGTGTGTGTGTGTGTGTGTGTGTGTGTGTAACAGCCTAAGATGCAGAGTGAAGTTCTTCCTGCTGACTGGGATCAGAAGCCAGTTATACAGCTGGTAGGAGACAACCTGGAGAGACTGGCCTTCAATCCTGACAAGACTGCCTTCATAATGTTCTGTAGGTACACACACACACACACACACACACACACACACACACACACACACACACACACACACACACACACACACACACACACACATACCTTATATAGACATACATACACACACACACACACACACATGCCTTATATAGACACACACACACACACCCCACACACACACACACACACACGACGTGGCCCTTTCTGGGTACAGATCGTGGCTTCCCCCCCTCTCTCTCTCTCTCCTACACCCAGTTTCTGTTATCTCAGGTCATAAATTCCCCGGCGGAGACTCTCTCCCCCCCTCTCTCCCCCCCCCCCTCTCCCCCCCCCCCCTCTCTCTCTCTCTCCCCCTCTCTCTCTCTCCCTGGTCATACAGAGAGATACAGAGAGAGAGAGAGACCACAGAGTGAACAAAGGATTTCACATGGCCAAACTCCTAAATCCCCCCCCCCCAAAAAAAGGGAAAATGAAACTTTATGTGGGAATGTGGGAATGTGGGATTGTGGGACGGGTTCGAGGACACTGAAGAGACAGTTATGACGAGTGTGTGTTTCGTTTGGTGACCTCAGCGAAGGACAGGAAACACGCAGAACTATATCTCTGAATTACGGTGTCTGCTAATCTGATTATTGATCTGATTCATGTAATAAATGAATAAAAGATGAAACTATTTGTGAAATGATGTAATGTAACGTTAAACTTTTTTTTAAATGTGAAAGAATTTTGTATTTCCCCCGTTAAAGTTTAGCGAAGTCAGTGAGCACAGACGAGATCTGGCGTCTTTTCTATTGTTAAGTATAAAACAAAGTTTAGTTGAGTTTAGTTTAGACTCAGGTTTGAGTTTAGGCTCAGGTTTGAGTTTAGACTCAGGTTTGAGTTTAGACTCAGGTTTGAGTTTAGATTCGGGTTTGAGTTTAGACACAGTTTTGAGTTTAAACTCAGGTTTGAGTTTAAACTCAGGTTTGAGTTTAGGCACAGGTTTGAGTTTAGGCACAGGTTTGAGTTAAGGCACAGGTTTGAGTTTAGACACAGGTTTGAGTTTAGACTCAGGTTTGAGTTTAGACTCAGGTTTGAGTTTAGACACAGGTTTGAGTTTAGACGCAGGTTTGAGTTTAGACGCAGATTTGAGTTTAGACTCAGGTTTGAGTTTAGACTCAGGTTTGAGTTTAGACTCAGGTTTGAGTTTAGACACAGGTTTGAGTTTAGACTAAGCAAACCCACAGCGTGAGCTGTGATTGCGAATAGTTATTGAATTCCTAACCAATTGATTTTTTATTTTATTTCACCTTTCTTTAACCAGGTGGCCAGTTGAGAACAAGTTCTCATTTACAACTGCGACCTGGACAAGATAAAGCAAAGCAGTTCGACACAAACAACAACACAGAGTTACACATGGAGTAAACAAACATATAGTCAATAATACAGTAGAAAAATAAGTCTATGTACAATGGGGGCAAATGAGGTGAGATAAGGGAGGTAAAGGCAAAAAGGCCATGGTGGCAAAGTAAATACAATTATATCAAGTAAAACACTGGAATGGTAGATTTGTAGTGGAAGAAAGTGCAAAGTAGAAATAGAAATAATATGGTGCAAAGGAGCAAAATAAATAAATAAATAAATACAGTAGGGGAAGAGGTAGTTGTTTGGGCTAAATTATAGATGGGCTATGTACAGGTGCAGTGATCTGTGAGCTGCTCTGACAGCTGGTGTTTAAAGCTAGTGAGGGAGATATGAGTCTCCAGCTTCAGAGATGTTTGTACATTGGCTACACGGCTGGAAATGTTGTTAAACTCTGAGACTATCGATCCCTCTACAGAATAAGAGCAAATCTTAGACGTATAATTACTAGTCTGCAGCTAGAAATTATGTCGACCTGAGACGAGACTACAGACAACCGGCGAAACATCTATTCTATGAGAACATTTCTGAATGGTACTCTATATATATGTTATAATAATTATATTTTTTCTAATCATGTTTATTATGTTTATATATATATGTGTGTTATCCTCCACTTACACACTTAAAACAGCCACAGTAGGTTTCAACTACAGCCTGCATCCTAATTTTGTGTGTGTGTGTGTGTATGTGTGTGTGTGTGTGTGTGTGTGTGTGTGTGTGTGTGTGTGTGTGTGTGTGTGTGTGTGTGTGTGTGTGTGTGTGTGTGTGTGTGTGTGTGTGTGTGTGTGTGTGTGTGTGTGTAGACCTGCCCTACAGCGAAGAGAGTCGTTCCCTGTTCCCGCTGTGGGAGGAGTTAGCCCAGCACTTCCTGGACAGAGAGGATGTTGTCATCGCTCGCATCGACGCCTCGGCCAACGACTTCAACCTGTCGATGAGAGAACGTTACCCTGCCCTTCGATTATTCCCCGCGCTGCACGCAGAGAGGGTACATACACACACACACAAAGACACACACACACACACACACACACACACACACACATATATACACACACACACACACACACACACACACTATACACACACACACACACACTATACACACACTATACACACTATACACACACTATACACACACTATACACACACTATATACAAACTACACACACTATATATACACACACTATACACACACTATATATACACACTATACACACACTATACACACACTATATATACACACACTATATACAGACTATACACACACTATATATACACACTACACATACTATACACACACTATACACACACTATATATACATACACACTATACACACACTATACACACACTATATATACATACACACTATACACACACTATATATACATACACACTATACACACACTATACACACACTATATATACATACACATTATACACACACTATTCACACAGTATATACAGACTATACACACACTATATACAAACTACACACACTATATATACACACACTATACACACACTATATATACACACTATACACACACTATATATACACACACTATATACACACTATACACACGCTATACACACACTATATATACACACACTATACACACACTATATACAGACTATACACACACTATATATACACACTACACATACTATACACACACTATACACACACTATATATACATACACACTATACACACACTATACACACACTATACACACACTATATATACATACACACTATACACACACTATATATACATACACACTATACACACACTATACACACACTATATATACATACACACTATACACACACTATACACACACTATATATACATACACATTATACACACACTATACACACACTATACACACACTATACACACACTATATATACATACACACTATACACACTATATATACACATTATACACACATTATACACACATTATATACAAATTATACACACATTATACACACATTATACACACATTATATACACATTGTACACACTATATATACACATTATACACACATTATATACACACATTATACACACATTATACACACATTATACACACACTATACACACATCATATACACACTATATACACACTATATACACATTATACACACACTAT
Source organism: Salmo trutta (assembly GCF_901001165.1). NCBI lineage: Eukaryota > Metazoa > Chordata > Actinopteri > Salmoniformes > Salmonidae > Salmo > Salmo trutta. The sequence goes on along the minus strand of NW_021822836.1, from coordinate 14,171 downwards.
ATACACATTATACACACACTATATACACATTATATACACATTATACACACTATATACGCATTATACACACACTATATACGCATTATATATACACACATACATTATATACACACATTATATATACACATTATACACACACTATATACACATTATATATACACACATACATTATATACACACATTATATATACACATTATACACACATTATACACACATTATATATACACATTATATATATACATTATATATACACATTATATATACACATTGTATATACACATTATACACAAATTATATTTACACATTATACACACATTATATATACACATTATATATACACATTATATACACACATTATATATACACATTATATATACACATTATATATACACATTATATATACACATTATATATACACATTATATATATACATTATACACACTATATACACACATTATATATACACATTATATACACACATTATATATACATTATATATATATACACACATTATATATACACATTATATATACACATTATATACACACATTATATATACACATTATATATGCACATTATATATACACATTATATTTACACATTATATATACACATTATATATATATATACACACATTATATTTACACATTATATACACACATTATATATACACATTATATATACACATTATATATACACACATTATACACACACATTATACACACACAGTATGCTTGGGGTCATTGTCCATTTGGAAGACCCATTTGCGACCTTGCTTAAACTTCCTGACTGATGCCTTGAGATGTTGCTTCAATATATCCACATCATTTTCCCTCCTCATGATGCCATCTATTTTGTGAAGTGCACCAGACCCTCCTGCAGCAAAGCACCCCCACAACATGATGCTGCCACCTCCGTGCTTCACGGTTGGGATGGTGTTCTTCGGCTTGCAAGCCTCCCCCTTTTTCCTCCAAACATAACGATGGTCATTATGGCCAAACGGTTGTATTTTTGTTTCATCAGACCAGAGGACATTTCTCCCAAAAGTACGATCTTTGTCCCCATGTGCAGTTGCAAACCGTAGTCTGTCTTTTTTTATGCTGATTTTGGAGCAGTGGCTTCTTCCTTGCTGAGCGGTCTTTCAGGCTACGTCGATATAGGACTCGTTTTACTGTGGATATAGATACATTTGTACGTGTTTCATCCTCCAGCATCTTCACAAGGTCCTTTACACCTGAAGGTACCACGTTCATCTACACAAAACAATAGTACGCAAGTATAAACACCATGGGACCACGCAGCCGTCATACCGCTCAGGAAGGAGACGCGTTCTGTCTCCTAGAGATGAACGGACTTTGCGTGCGAAAAGTGCAAAATCGATCCCAGAACAACAGCGAATATAATCTCTCTCTCTCTCTCCAGGTGGTAGCCTACACTGGTCGGAGGAACCTGAAAGATATGGTTCGGTTTCTGGAGAAAGAGATGGACAGAGCCAAGATGGACAGGGCCCAGGTATGTCACCTTTAACCCCTGACCTCTCCTCTAACCCCTGACCTCTAACCCCTGGTCTCTCCTAACCTCTCACTCACCAGAGGAAACAATTTCAGGGAAACCTTTGAATATCTTAAAGAGGACGTGTCTGTTTTTAATACTGTCTTTCTCTCTCTCCCTCTCTCTCTCTCCCTACCGCTCTCTTTTTTTCTCCCTCCCTCTCTCTCTCTCTCTCTCCCTACCGCTCCCTCTCTCTCTCTCTCTCTCTCTCTCTCTCTCTACCGCTCTCTCTCTCTCTCTCTCTCTCTCCCCTACCGCTCCCTCTCTCTCTCTCTCTCTCTCTCTCCCTACCGCTCCCTCTCCTCTCTCTCTCTCTCTCTCTCTCTCTCTCTCTCTCTCTACCGCTCTCTCTCTCTCTCTCTCTCTCTCTCTCTCTCTCTCTCCCTACCTCTCTCTCTCTCTCTCTCTCTCTCTCTCTCTCTACCGCTCCCTCCCTCTCTCTCTCTCTCTCCCTCTTTCTCTCTCTCTCTAGGAGGAGGAGGATAGGAGGAAGTACATTGAGGCTCAGAAAGCTATTGAGGCCAAAGAAGCAAAAGAAGCCAAAGAGGAGCTGTAGTAATAAACCTGTAGTCCTACACCACCTGTAGTAATAAACCTGTAGTCCTACACCACCTGTAGTCCTACACCACCTGTAGTCCTACACCACCTGTAGTCCTACACCACCTGTAGTCCTACACCACCTGTAGTCCTACACCACCTGTAGTCCTACACCACCTGTAGTCCTACACCACCTGTAGTCCTACACCACCTGTAGTAATAAACCTGTAGTCCAACACCACCTGTAGTAATAAACCTGTAGTCCTACACCACCTGTAGTAATAAACCTGTAGTCCTACACCACCTGTAGTAATAAACCTGTAGTCCTACACCACCTGTAGTAATAAACCTGTAGTCCTACACCACCTGTAGTAATAAACCTGTAGTCCTACACCACCTGCAGTCCTACACCACCTGTAGTCCTACACCACCTGTAGTAATAAACCTGTAGTCCTACACCACCTGTAGTAATAAACCTGTAGTCCTACACCACCTGTAGTAATAAACCTGTAGTCCTACACCACCTGTAGTAATAAACCTGTAGTCCTACACCACCTGTAGTAATAAACCTGTAGTCCTACACCACCTGTAGTCCTACACCACCTGTAGTCCTACACCACCTGTAGTCCTACACCACCTGTAGTCCTACACCACCTGTAGTAATAAACCTGTAGTCCTACACCACCTGTAGTCCTACACCACCTGTAGTAATAAACCTGTAGTCCAACACCACCTGTAGTAATAAACCTGTAGTAATAAACCTGTAGTCCTACACCACCTGTAGTCCTACACCACCTGTAGTAATAAACCTGTAGTCCAACACCACCTGTAGTAATAAACCTGTAGTATAAACCTGTAGTAATAAACCTGTAGTCCTACACCACCTGTAGTAATAAACCTGTAGTCCTACACCACCTGTAGTATAAACCTGTAGTCCTACACCACCTGTAGTAATAAACCTGTAGTCCTACACCACCTGTAGTAATAAACCTGTAGTCCTACACCACCTGTAGTATAAAAACCTGTAGTCCTACACCACCTGTAGAAATAACCTGTAGTAATAAACCTGTAGTCCCTACACCACCTGTAGTAATAAACCTGTAGTCCTACACCACCTGTAGTAATAAACCTGTAGTAATAAACCTGTAGTCCTACACCACCTGTAGTAATAAACCTGTAGTCCTACACCACCTGTAGTAATAAACCTGTAGTAATAAACCTGTAGTGCTACACCACCTGTAGTAATAAACCTGTAGTCCTACACCACCTGCAGTAATAAACTTGTAGTCCTACACCACCTGTAGTAATAAACCTGTAGTCCTACACCACCTGTAGTAATAAACCTGTAGTCCTACACCACCTGTAGTAATAAACCTGTAGTCCTACACCACCTGTAGTAATAAACCTTTAGTCCTACACCACCTGTAGCATAAAACCTGTAGTCCTACACCACCTGCAGTAATAAACCTGTAGTCCTACACCACCTGTAGTCCTACACCACCTGTAGTAATAAACCTGTAGTCCAACACCACCTGTAGTAATAAACCTGTAGTAATAAACCTGTAGTCCTACACCACCTGTAGTCCTACACCACCTGTAGTAATAAACCTGTAGTCCAACACCACCTGTAGTAATAAACCTGTAGTAATAAACCTGTAGTCCTACACCACCTGTAGTCCTACACCACCTGTAGTAATAAACCTGTAGTCCAACACCACCTGTAGTAATAAACCTGTAGTCCTACACCACCTGTAGTAATAAACCTGTAGTCCTACACCACCTGTAGTAATAAACCTGTAGTCCTACACCACCTGTAGTAATAAACCTGTAGTCCTACACCACCTGTAGTAATAAACCTGTAGTCCTACACCACCTGTAGTATAAAACCTGTAGTCCTACACCACCTGTAGAAATAAACCTGTAGTAATAAACCTGTAGTCCTACACCACCTGTAGTAATAAACCTGTAGTCCTACACCACCTGTAGTAATAAACCTGTAGTAATAAACCTGTAGTCCTACACCACCTGTAGTAATAAACCTGTAGTCCTACACCACCTGTAGTAATAAACCTGTAGTAATAAACCTGTAGTGCTACACCACCTGTAGTAATAAACCTGTAGTCCTACACCACCTGCAGTAATAAACTTGTAGTCCTACACCACCTGTAGTAATAAACCTGTAGTCCTACACCACCTGTAGTAATAAACCTGTAGTCCTACACCACCTGTAGTAATAAACCTGTAGTCCTACACCACCTGTAGTAATAAACCTTTAGTCCTACACCACCTGTAGCATAAAACCTGTAGTCCTACACCACCTGCAGTAATAAACCTGTAGTCCTACACCACCTGCAGTAATAAACCTGTAGTCCTACACCACCTGCAGTAATAAACCTGTAGTCCTACACCACCTGTAGTAATAAACCTGTAGTCCTACACCACCTGTAGTAATAAACCTGTAGTCCTACACCACCTGTAGTAATAAACCTGTAGTCCTACACCACCTGTAGTAATAAACCTGTAGTCCTACACCACCTGTAGTATAAAACCTGTAGTCCTAAACCACCTGTAGTAATAAACCTGTAGTCCTACACCACCTGTAGTAATAAACCTGTAGTCCTACACCACCTGTAGTAATAAACCTGTAGTCCTACACCACCTGTAGTAATAAACCTGTAGTCCTACACCACCTGTAGTAATAAACCTGTAGTCCTACACAACCTGTAGTAATAAACCTGTAGTCCTACACCACCTGTAGTAATAAACCTGTAGTCCTACACCACCTGTAGTAATAAACCTGTAGTCCTACACCACCTGTAGTAATAAACCTGTAGTCCTTCACTACCTGTAGTAATGTAGGACTACAGGTTTATTACTATAGGTGGTGTAGGACTACAGGTTTTATGCTACAGGTGGTGTAGGACTACAGGTTTATTAGCTGTCTATCATTAGCAGCTGTCTATCATTGTCTCTGATTGGAAACCATACTTAGGCAGCCTGTTTTTTCCCTGTGTTTTTCATTGGGATCTTGTTCTTGTGCAGCTGTGTTCACGTTTTGTTTCTGTTCCACCTGTTTTCTTGTTTTGTTCGAAGTTCACTAAATAAATATGTGGGACTACTGGCACACTGCGCCTTGGCTGATTTATGACGGGGAATTCGAAGACACTAGTAGAATAAAACCTGTAGTTATAGGAGCTGTAACCTGTAGTATTAAACCTGTAGTTATAGGAGCTGTAACCTAGTAGTATAAAACCTGTAGTATAAAACCTGTAGTATTAAACCTGTAGTATTAAACCTGTAGTATTAAACCTGTAGTATAAAACCTGTAGTATAAAACCTGTAGTATAAACCTGTAGTATAAACCTGTAGTATAAAACCTGTAGTATAAAACCTGTAGTATTAAACCTGTAGTTATAGGAGCTGTAACCTAGTAGTATAAAACCTGTAGTATAAAACCTGTAGTATTAAACCTGTAGTTAAAGGAGCTGTAACCTAGTAGTATTAAACCTGTAGTATAAAACCTGTAGTATAAAACCTGTAGTTATAGTAGCTGTAACCTAGTAGTATAAAACCTGTAGTATAAAACCTGTAGTATAAACCTGTAGTATAAAACCTGTAGCATAAAACCTGTAGTATTAAACCTGTAGTATTAAACCTGTAGTATAAACCTGTAGTATTAAACCTGTAGTATAAAACCTGTAGTATTAAACCTGTAGTATAAAACCTGTAGTATAGAACCTGTAGTATAAAACCTGTAGTATAAAACCTGTAGTATTAAACCTGTAGTATAGAACCTGTAGTATTAAACCTGTAGTATAGAACCTGTAGTATTAAACCTGTAGTATTAAACCTGTAGTATAAAACCTGTAGTATAAAACCTGTAGTTATAGTAACTGTAACCTAGTAGTATAAAACCTGTAGTATTAAACCTGTAGTATAAAACCTGTAGTATAGAACCTGTAGTATAAAACCTGTAGTATAAAACCTGTAGTATAAAACCTGTAGTATAAAACCTGTAGTATAAAAGCTGTAGTATTAAACCTGTAATATAAAACCTGTAGTATAAAACCTGTAGTATTAAACCTGTAGTATAAAACCTGTAGTATTAAACCTGTAGTATAAAACCTGTGGTATAAAACCTGTAGTTATAGTAACTGTAACCTAGTAGTATAAAACCTTTACTATAAAACCTGTAGTATTAAACCTGTAGTATTAAACCTGTAGTATAAAACCTGTAGTATAAAACCTGTAGTATTAAACCTGTAGTATAAACCTGTAGTATAAAACCTGTAGTATAAAACCTGTAGTATTAAACCTGTAGTATAAAACCTGTAGTATAGAATCTGTAGTTATAGTAGCTGTAACCTAGTAGTATAAAACCTTTAGTATAAAACCTGTAGTATAAAACCTGTAGTATTAAACCTGTAGTATTAAACCTGTAGTATTAAACCTGTAGTATTAAACCTGTAGTATTAAACCTGTAGTATAAAACCTGTAGTATTAAACCTGTAGTATTAAACCTGTAGTATTAAACCTGTAGTATAAAACCTGTAGTATAAAACCTGTAGTATTAAACCTGTAGTTATAGTAGCTGTAACCTAGTAGTATAAAACCTGTAGTATAAAACCTGTAGTATTAAACCTGTAGTATTAAACCTGTAGTATTTAACCTGTAGTATTAAACCTGTAGTATTAAACCTGTAGTATAAAACCTGTAGTATTAAACCTGTAGTATTAAACCTGTAGTATAGAACCTGTAGTATTAAACCTATAGTATTAAACCTGTAGTATAAAACCTGTAGTATAAAACCTGTAGTTATAGTAACTGTAACCTAGTAGTATAAAACCTGTAGTATTAAACCTGTAGTATAAAACCTGTAGTATAGAACCTGTAGTATAAAACCTGTAGTATAAAACCTGTAGTATAAAACCTGTAGTATAAAACCTGTAGTATAGAACCTGTAGTATAAAACCTGTAGTATAATACCTGTAGTATAAAACCTGTAGTATAAAACCTGTAGTATTAAACCTGTAGTATAAAACCTGTAGTATAAAACCTGTAGTATTAAACCTGTAGTATAAAACCTGTAGTATTAAACCTGTAGTATAAAACCTGTGGTATAAAACCTGTAGTTATAGTAACTGTAACCTAGTAGTATAAAACCTTTACTATAAAACCTGTAGTATTAAACCTGTAGTATTAAACCTGTAGTATAAAACCTGTAGTATTAAACCTGTAGTATAAAACCTGTAGTATAAAACCTGTAGTATTAAACCTGTAGTATAAAACCTGTAGTATAAAACCTGTAGTATAAAACCTGTAGTATTAAACCTGTAGTATAAAACCTGTAGTATAGAATCTGTAGTTATAGTAGCTGTAACCTAGTAGTATAAAACCTTTAGTATAAAACCTGTAGTATTAAACCTGTAGTATTAAACCTGTAGTATTAAACCTGTAGTATAAAACCTGTAGTATTAAACCTGTAGTATTAAACCTGTAGTATTAAACCTGTAGTATAAAACCTGTAGTATTAAACCTGTAGTTATAGTAGCTGTAACCTAGTAGTATAAAACCTGTAGTATAAAACCTGTAGTATTAAACCTGTAGTATTAAACCTGTAGCATAAAACCTGTAGTATTAAACCTGTAGTATTAAACCTGTAGTATTAAACCTGTAGTATAAAACCTGTAGTATAAAACCTGTAGTATTAAACCTGTAGTTATAGTAGCTGTAACCTAGTAGTATAAAACCTGTAGTATTAAACCTGTAGTATTAAACCTGTAGTATTAAACCTGTAGTATTTAACCTGTAGTATTAAACCTGTAGTATTAAACCTGTAGTATTAAACCTGTAGTATAAACCTGTAGTATTAAACCTGTAGTATTAAACCTGTAGTTATAGTTCTCTGTTGTTTTTAAACCATTCTCGACCATTTAACTCCAACAGTTTATATTATATATTATACTGTTTGTATAATTGATTATTGACACCAATGAAAATATCAGATTTATTGATCAGATCAAATTAAATAAAGTCTGATATATTATACTGTTTGTTTAATTTAATTAAATCAAGTCTGATATATTATACTGTTTGTATAATTTAATTAAATCAAGTCTTCCATTATCATCTTTGACCTGTTTTTGTCGTGATTCTGTTTCAGCTGAAGAGACAGGTCTATATTTACTGCCCCCTTTACTTTCTCCACACACACACACACACACACACACACACACACACACACACACACACACACACACACACACACACACACACACACACACACACACACACTCGCTCTCTCTGTCTCTCTCTCTCTCTCTCTCTCCTCTCTGTCTCTCTCTCTCTGCCTACTCAGAGCGATATGATGCTATTCTGTCCCGTAGTAGCTCGCGCGATCCCGGATGCCTGCACGCGTCCGAGCCTTTTTAACGTCGCAATCTCAGTCGACCCCCCCCCCCCCCACCCCTTCGCGACTGGTGGAAACTGGAAAAAAAAACGGACTCGGACACATGCACGCGCTCTAGTCGTTTCCACATCAGGCCCCGGGGAGGGGATTACAACTGGCGGTGACGCGGGCACAGCTGTCCCGGTGTTGTTTACGTAATAAAGCCGTGATGGTGGTGGTGGTGAAGCGAACTGACGTTAAAAATATCCACCGTTTTTGTTTCGTTTTGATGATGGAGCGGCTGGTGATTACAACGGAATTTAACGGCGGGGAACTGGGAGGAGTGTATAGCTCGAGCTCTACCGTCACATGCACGTAAAAAAAGCACGCAACACAGCTCCGTGAGAAGAGGAAAAAAAAAACATCAGCACACCGGAAAAAAAAACCGGTTTGGAATTACGGTGCGTCTCGCAGCTCTTAACCTCTACCAGGGAGAGGGGTCGTCCCTGCGCGGACAGAGGGCAAACCGGAGAGAGAGAGACAGGAGGGTCGTTATTAACGGGCATCTGTCGGTCTGAGGGGATTCAGACAGCAAGGGGGAGCGAGCCTGTTCTCTACTCGTAGCCGCATCGGAGCCACACCAAACCCCAATACATCTGCTGCTGTGGCCCGCTGACTGACTGGAGGATGAACGGGAGGGATTAACGACGAGGGAGAGAGAGAGGGAGAGGAAGAGAGAGGAAGAGAGAGACAGAGAGGGAGGAAGAGGATGGGTAAGGACCAGGACTTGCTACAGGCGGTGAAGACCGAGGATCTTCTGACGGCGCAGCGGCTTCTCCAGCGACCCAGGGCGGGGAAAACCAGTCAGTACATTTTACATTTACATTTTAGTCATTTAGCAGACGCTCTTATCCAGAGCGACTTACATTAGTGAATGCATACATTTCATACATTATCATACTTTTTATTTTTTTTCCTGTGCTGGCCCCCGTGGGAATCGAACCCACAACCCTGGTGTTGCAAACACCATGCTCTACCAACTGAGCTACAGTACACACACACACACACACACTGGACACACACACACACTGGACACACACACACACACACACACACACACTGGACACACACACACACTGGACACACACACACTGGACACGCACACACTGGACACACACACACTGGACACACGCACACACTGGACACACACACACTGGACACACACACACACTGGACACACACACACTGGATACACTCACACTGGACACACACACACTGGACACACACACACACTGGACACACACACACACACACACACACACTGGACACACACACAAACTGGACACACACACACACACACTGGACACACACACACACTGGACACACACACACACACACACTGGACACACACACACTGGACACACACACACTGGACACACACACACACTGGACACACACACACACACTGGACACACACACACTGGACACACACACACACTGGACACACACACACTGGACACACGCACACACTGGACACACACACACTGGACACACGCACACACTGGACACACACACACTGGACACACACACACACTGGACACACACACACACACTGGACACACACACACACTGGACACACACACACACTGGACACACACACACTGGACACACACACACACTGGCATTGCACACGCACGCAAACGTATGCAGACGCATGCTTCACAACGATATCAGGACAGTGGCGGGGTGTGCGTGTGTGTGTGTTCTCTGTGATGTGTGTGTGTGTGTGTGTTCTCTGTGATGTGTGTGTGTGTGTGTGTGTTCTCTGTGATGTGTGTCTGTGTGTGTGTGTGTGTGTGTGTGTGTGTGTGTGTGTGTGTGTGTGTGTGTGTGTGTGTGTGTGTGTGTGTGTGTGTGTGTGTGTGTGTGTGTGTGTGTGTGTGTGTATCCCGCAGGTTGGGACAAATCCCATGTGATGTCAATAAACACGCGCTTGCACATGTGTGTGAAAGAGAGAGACGATGAGGATGAGGACGATGATGATGATGAGGGAGATGAGGAGGGAATTGATGAGGGTGAGGAAGAGGGTGAGGAAGAGGAGGACGATGACGGAGATGAAATCAAATCAAATCTAATTTTATTTGTCACATGCGCCGAATACAACAGGTGGTGTTGACCTTATGGTGAATTGCTGATTTACAAGCCCTTAACCAAACAATGTACTTTTAAGAAAAATACCTAAAACGAAAATGCATTTCAAAAACTAACAGATAATAAAAACAAATTATTAAAGAGCAGCAGTAAATAACAATAGTGGAGACTATATACAGGGTATTACGGTACAGAGTCAATGTGGAGGCTATATACAGGGTAGTACGGTACAGAGTCAATGTGGAGGCTATATACAGGGTATTACGGTACAGAGTCAATGTGGAGGCTATATACAGGGGGTACCGGTACAGAGTCAATGTGGAGGCTATATACAGGGTATTACGGTACAGAGTTAATGTGGAGGCTATATACAGGGTATTACGGTACAGAGTTAATGTGGAGGCTATATACATTGGGTACCGGTACAGAGTCAAGATGATGATGAGGAAGATGAGGATGATGATGAGAACGAGGAAGATGATGATGAGGGAGATGAGGAAGATGATGAGGAAGATGATTATGAGGAAGATGAGGGAGATGAGGAAGTTGATGAGGGAGATGATGATGATGATGAGGAAGATGAGGATGATGAGGAAGATGAGGGAGGAGATGATGATGATGAGGATGATGAGGGTGATAATGATGAGGATGATAATGATGATGATGAGGATGATGAAGAAGATGGGGATGATGAGGAAGATGAGGAGGAGGAGGATGAGGATGATGAGGATGATGAAGGAGCAGTTTTTGCTGAATGTGATTAGTACTAGTGCTGTTACTGGTCATGTGACATCATGAGGAGCTGCCCATATACTGAAAGGCCTTATAATATAATGCTAACACAGACCTGCTATAATATGGTGCTAATAGACCTAATGCTAACACAGACCTGCTATAATATGGTGCTAATAGACCTAATGCTAACACAGACCTGCTATAATATGGTGCTAATAGACCTAATGCTAACACAGACCTGCTATAATATGGTGCTAATAGACCTAATGCTAACACAGACCTGCTATAATATGGTGCTAATAGACCTAATGCTAACACAGACCTGCTATAATATGGTGCAAATAGGACCTATGCTAACACAGACCTGCTATAATATGGTGCTACTAGACCTAATGCTACCACAGACCTGCTATAATATGGTGCTAATAGACCTAATGCTAACACAGACCTGCTATAATATGGTGCTAATAGACCTAATGCTAACACAGACCTGCTATAATATGGTGCTAATAGACCTAATGCTAACACAGACCTGCTATAATATGGTGCTAATAGACCTAATACTGTTATAGACCTAATATAGACCTAATATAGACCTAATGCTGTTATAGACCTAATTGACTGTTATAGACCTAATACTGTTATAGACCTAATGCTGTTATAGACCTAATATAGACCTAATGCTGTTATAGACCTAATATAGACCTAATACTGTTATAGACCTAATATAGACCTAATACTGTTATAGACCTAATATAGACCTAATACTGTTATAGACCTAATATAGACCTAATGCTGTTATAGACCTAATATAGACCTAATGCTGTTATAGACCTAATGCTGTTATAGACCTAATATAGACCTAATGCTGTTATAGACCCTACTGCTGTTATAGACCTAATGCTGTTATAGACCTAATACTGTTATAGACCTAATATAGACCTAATGCTGTTATAGACCTAATGCTGTTATAGACCTCATATAGACCTAATACTGTATAGGACCTAATATAGACCCTATGCTGTTATAGACCTAATATAGACCTAATACTGTTATAGACCTAATGCTGTTATAGACCTAATATAGACCTAATGCTGTTATAGACCTAATATAGACCTAATACTGTTATAGTCCTAATATAGACCTAATACTGTTATAGACCTAATATAGAACTAATACTGTTATAGACCTAATATAGACCTAATGCTGTTATAGACCTAATATAGACCTAATGCTGTTATAGACCTAATGCTGTTATAGACCTAATGCTGTTATAGACCTAATGCTGTTATAGACCTAATATAGACCTAATGCTGTTATAGACCTAATGCTGTTATAGACCTAATGCTGTTATAGACCTAATACTGTTATAGACCTCATATAGACCTAATGCTGTTATAGACCTAATGCTGTTATAGACCTAATATAGACCTAATACTGTTATAGACCTAATATAGACCTAATGCTGTTATAGACCTAATATAGACCTAATACTGTTATAGACCTAATATAGACCTATTACTGTTATAGACCTAATATAGACCTAAAACTGTTATAGACCTAATATAGACCTAATATAGACCTAATGCTGTTATAGACCTAATGCTGTTATAGACCTAATATAGACCTAATGCTGTTATAGACCTAATATAGACCTAATACTGTTATAGACCTAATATAGACCTAATGCTGTTATAGACCTAATGCTGTTATAGACCTAATGCTGTTATAGACCTAATATAGACCTAATACTGTTATAGACCTAATATAGACCTAATACTGTTATAGACCTAATGCTGTTATAGACCTAATGCTGTTATAGACCTAATGCTGTTATAGACCTAATGCTGTTATAGACCTAATATAGACCTAATACTGTTATAGACCTAATATAGACCTAATACTGTTATAGACTTAATGCTGTTATAGACCTAATGCTGTTATAGACCTAATGCTGTTATAGACCTAATGCTGTTATAGACCTAATACTGTTATAGACCTAATTTAGACCTAATGCTGTTATAGACCTAATGCTGTTATAGACCTAATATAGACCTAATACTGTTATAGACCTAATACTGTTATAGACCTAATGCTGTTATAGACCTAATGCTGTTATAGACCTAATGCTGTTATAGACCTAATATAGACCTAATACTGTTATAGACCTAATATAGACCTAATACTGTTATAGACCTAATATAGACCTAATGCTGTTATAGACCTAATGCTGTTATAGACCTAATATAGACCTAATACTGTTATAGACCTAATACTGTTATAGACCTAATGCTGTTATAGACCTAATGCTGTTATAGACCTAATGCTGTTATAGACCTAATATAGACCTAATACTGTTATAGACCTAATATAGACCTAATGCTGTTATAGACCTAATGCTGTTATAGACCTAATATAGACCTAATACTGTTATAGACCTAATACTGTTATAGACCTAATACTGTTATAGACCTAATATAGACCTAATGCTGTTATAGACCTAATGCTGTTATAGACCTAATGCTGTTATAGACCTAATATAGACCTAATACTGTTATAGACCTAATATAGACCTAATGCTGTTATAGACCTAATACTGTTATAGACCTAATACTGTTATAGACCTCATATAGACCTAATACTGTTATAGACGTAATGCTGTTATAGACCTAATGCTTTTATAGACCTAATATAGACCTAATACTGTTATAGACCTAATACTGTTATAGACCTAATACTGTTATAGACCTAATATAGACCTAATGCTGTTATAGACCTAATACTGTTATAGACCTAATATAGACCTAT
>NW_021822835.1:0-115963 GCF_901001165.1 Salmo trutta | reverse complement strand
AGCTGACAAGGTAAAAAACTGTCGTCTGCACCTGAACAAGGCATCTAACCCACTGTTCCTAGTACGTCATTGCAAATAAGAATTTGTTCTTACCTGACTTGTCTAGTTAAATAAAATGTATTGTCTGATTGGATCAATGTTTTTACCGTCTTAAAATTGAGGTTTTGTATATGGTTTACCAATAAAGCAAGAATGCTAAAGTAGTGTTGTTAGTTAACATACATTATTGAAGCTGCTCTGTGTTCTAAGACTTCTCTATATCTCTATTGTGTTCTCAACTGAAGGAGGAATACAGGCAATACAATCTCTACAGTAGATTAAATTCTTCCGCTCTGTCTGTTATGTGAGGGTCCCGTCAGAGCTAGGAGAGGCTTTTCAGAGAAAGAGACAGAGTTATTGAGAGGAGGGTAGTATTCTGCATGATGTGAGATGATAAGGCTGCAGGCTACAGCAGGTACCTGGAGAGCCCTCTAAACAAACACATTACAATTTAAAGCTCTCCGTTTATGCACCAGAAAATAACAAGCGCCTGTCCTTAGGGCGACTGACTATTGATTTTCCTCAAAGAGACATTTGGTGAGACCCAGAGTAGCAGTACCTGTCTTCAGGAGACGTCAGGTGAGATCCAGAGACGTCAGGTGAGGTCCAGAGTAACAGTACCTGTCTTCAGGAGACGTCAGGTGAGGTCCAGAGTAGCAGTACCTGTCTTCAGGAGACGTCAGGTGAGGTCCAGAGTAACAGTACCTGTCTTCAGGAGACGTCAGGTGAGGTCCAGAGTAGCAGTACCTGTCTTCAGGAGACGTCAGGTGAGACCCAGAGTAACAGTACCTGTCTTCAGGAGACATCAGGTGAGATCCAGAGACGTCAGGTGAGGTCCAGAGTAACAGTACCTGTCTTCAGGAGACATCAGGTGAGGTCCAGAGTAGCAGTACCTGTCTTCAGGAGACGTCAGGTGAGGTCCAGAGTAACAGTACCTGTCTTCAGGAGACATCAGGTGAGATCCAGAGACATCAGGTGAGGTCCAGAGTAGCAGTACCTGTCTTCAGGAGACGTCAGGTGAGGTCCAGAGACATTAGGTGAGATCCAGAGCAGTACCTGTCTCCAGGAGACGTCAGGTGAGACCCAGAGTAGCAGTACCTGTCTTCAGGAGACGTCAGGTGAGGTCCAGAGTAACAGTACCTGTCTTCAGGAGACGTCAGGCGAGGTCTAGAGTAACAGTACCTGTCTTCAGGAGACGTCAGGTGAGATCCAGAGACGTCAGGTGAGATCCAGAGACGTCAGGTGAGACCCAGAGTAGCAGTACCTGTCTTCAGGAGACGTCAGGTGAGGTCCAGAGTAACAGTACCTGTCTTCAGGAGACGTCAGGTGAGATCCAGAGACGTCAGGTGAGATCCAGAGTAGCAGTACCTGTCTTCAGGAGACATCAGGTGAGATCCAGAGATGTCAGGTGAGGTCCATAGTAACAGTACCTGTCTTCAGGAGACGTCAGGTGAGGTCCAGAGTAGCAGTACCTGTCTTCAGGAGACATCAGGTGAGATCCAGAGACGTCAGGTGAGGTCCAGAGACGTCAGGTGAGGTCCAGAGTAACAGTACCTGTCTTCAGGAGACATCAGGTGAGACCCAGAGTAGCAGTACCTGTCTTCAGGAGACGTCAGGTGAGGTCCAGAGTAACAGTACCTGTCTTCAGGAGACATCAGGTGAGATCCAGAGACGTCAGGTGAGGTCTAGAGTAGCAGTACCTGTCTTCAGGGGGACAGAACAGAGTGAGCTAGTGGGAATGTACTGTACCTGATGTTACATTGTCTAAACTTCACTGTGAAGATCTCTTTAAATCCTGTACTTTGGTGTTACTGCTAAAAGCAGATCATGATGACTGATCTTATTGGGACCAGGTCATGGAGAAGGAGACAGTTTATAGCTCATCATTACCTTGCTCTCTGTACCAGTTTATAGCTCATCATTACCTTGCTCTCTGTATCAGTTTATAGCTCATCATTACCTTGCTCTCTGTATCAGTTTATAGCTCATTATTACCTTGCTCTCTGTACCAGTTTATAGCTCATCATTACCTTGCTCTCTGTATCAGTTTATAGCTCATTATTACCTTGCTCTCTGTATCAGTTTATAGCTCATCATTACCTTGCTCTCTGTACCAGTTTATAGCTCATCATTACCTTGCTCTCTGTACGAGTTTATAGTTCATCATTACCTTGCTCTCTGTACCAGTTTATAGTTCATCATTACCTTGCTCTCTGTATCAGTTTATAGCTCATCATTACCTTGCTCTCTGTACCAGTTTATAGCTCATCATTACCTTGCTCTCTGTATCAGTTTATAGCTCATCATTACCTTGCTCTCTGTATCAGTTTATAGCTCATCATTACCTTGCTCTCTGTATCAGTTTATAGTTCATCATTACCTTGCTCTCTGTATCAGTTTATAGTTCATCATTACCTTGCTCTCTGTATCAGTTTATAGCTCATCATTACCTTGCTCTCTGTATCAGTTTGTACAATAACTATGCCATGATATTACCGGGAACTACAGTGTCGTTCAGCTCTCTGATACGTTGCTGGTAAAAGCTGTATAATACAGGACAAAAGTCTATCCAAACACATAGATATTACTAACCTATCCTCCAGAGTCTTTATGTCGTCTAAAACAGCTGATTGACAGAATGTGAACTGCATCAGTCTAAGTGCTTTAGTTCACAATGATAAAGGGTTGAGAGCGACGTTCAGGTGCTCATAAAGTAGAAAAAACAATAAGGTTTAGCCGCAGGCCGTACGGCTTCTTCCAGACTCTCCGTGGTTTTTAGAGGGTTATAATTGCTTTAGGACTTTCTGAATCCACTTTTGAATTCACGCTTCAGACGAATATTGGATTCCCAGCAAACATGCTGAGGCGGTGTTGCTCTCACTGTTTTGCCTTGTCCTCAGGGCTATGCACAGAGAGGAACACAAATGAGCCCAAAATCCAAAATGGCACTCTGTTCCCTATATAGTGCACTGCTCTTGACCTGGGCCTATGCACTATATTGAGAATAGGGGTGAAGTTGCCATTTGGGATGCACGCTGAGCACTATAGTAGGCCTTACCTACTGGTAGCACATTAAGGTGGTCGTCCATTAGTTTAAATAACTCTAAACCTCTCCGCTGGATTCAGGGGGAATAACAGAGTAGTATAATGTGGTCGTTCATTTAGTTTAAATAACTCTAAACCGCTCCACTGGATTCAGGGGGATAACAGAGTTATTAATGTAGTTGTCCATTTAGTTTAAATAACTCTAAACCTCTCCACTGGATTCAGGGGGGGATAACAGAGCATTAATGTGTGCGTCCATTAGTTTAAATAACTCTAAACCTCTCCGCTGGATTCAGGGGGTATAACAGAGTATTAATGTGGTCGTCCATTTAGTTTAAATACTCTAAACCTCTCCGCTGGATTCAGGGGGAATAACAGAGTATTAATGGGTCGTCCATTTAGTTAAATAACTCTAAATCTCTCCGCTGGATTCAGGGGGGATAACAGAGTATTAATGTTGTCGTCCATTTAGTTAAATAACTCTTAAACCCCCTCTCCGCTGGATTCAGGGGGGGATAACAGAGTATTAAGGTGGGCGCCATTTAGTTTAAATAACTCCAAACCTCTCCGCTGGATTTAGGGGGGATAACAGAGTATTAATGTGGTCGCCATTTAGTTTAAATAACTCTAACCTCTCCGCTGGATTGAGGGGGAATAACAGAGTATTAATGTGGTCGTCCATTTAGTTAAATAACTCTAAACCTCTCCGCTGATCAGGGGGATAACAGAGTATTAATGTGGTCGTCCATTTAGTTTAAATAACTCTAAACTTCTCCACTGGATTCAGTCCACATCATCACCTTTAGACTGTTTTGACGAAGGGGAATGGAATACACATGTATCTACACTAGACTACCAGCTAAACTAATATACTGTACCTTTATCTAACACTAGACTA
Source organism: Salmo trutta (assembly GCF_901001165.1). Classification (NCBI taxonomy): domain Eukaryota; kingdom Metazoa; phylum Chordata; class Actinopteri; order Salmoniformes; family Salmonidae; genus Salmo; species Salmo trutta. Next base: position 111,981 of record NW_021822835.1, on the reverse strand, counting down.
CCAGCTAAACTAATATACATGTATCTACACTAGACTACCAGCTAAACTACTATACGTACCTTTATCTACACTAGACTACCAGCTAAACTAATATACTGTACCTTTATCTACAGTTCACTTCCTTTAGCTACACTGTAACTACTGGCCAGTCTCCTGTCACAAACACACAGCCCAATCCACTAGAGACGATCCCACATCGTCACTCCTGCCATGTTTCCCGTGTTTCCCGTGTTTCCCGTGTTTCCCGTGTTTTCCCGTGTTTCCGTGTTCACCGTGTTTCCCGTGTTCCCGTGTTTCCCGTGTTCACCGTGTTCCCGTGTTTCCCAATCTTTCCATGTTTCCCATGTTTCCCATGTTCCCATGTTTCCCAAGTTTCCCATGCCCCTGATCCCATCCTCCAGCTGGTTGACATTGTAACTGGTCTCATAGGTGCATGACGTCGTGAATAGGGTGTCGTTTGGGATGCAGACGGTGTAGTGTAGCTTCATGACTGTCATGGTCTGTAGGGCAGCTAGCTAGGTGCCTGTCATGTCTGTAGGGGCAAGCTAGCTAGGTGCCTGTCATGTCTGTAGGGCAGCTAGCTAGGTGCCTGTCATGTTCTGTAGGGCAGCTAGCTAGGGGCTAACGCTGCAGGGAGGAGCTGACAGGTACATCTACAGCTGCAGGTAGACTAGAGAGCTGATATCATGATGCCAACTACCTGGCAGGCTGAGGATAAGCTATAGACAGGCTGACAACCACAGGTCCACTCACACCAAGCTATCAATCACATGTTAAATGGATAATAACACCATAACATAGAAAACCCCTTAAAATCAACTTATCTGCTGTTGACAGTACCAACTTCACTGACTATAGTAGGTAAAAGTAGCCTACCTCAATCCATTGGAGTTGAGAACTGTAGTATTGATATGATAGCCAGAAATACATTCTGGGACCCAGGCCCGTCTGTAAACAGCACTAAATAAGGACTAGATTCTATCATTCTGGGTCCAGGCCCGTCTGGTAAAACAACACTAATAAAGGACTAGATTCTATCATTCTGGTCCAGGCCCATCTTTAAACAACACTAAATAAGGCCTAGATTCTATCATTCTGGGTCCAGGCCCGTCTGTTTAAAACAACACTAAATAAGGACTAGATTCTATCATTCTGGTCCAGGCCCGTCAGTAAACAGCACTAAATAAGGACTAGATTCTATCATTCTGGGTCCAGGCCCGTCTGTTAAAACAACACTAAAGTAAGGACTAGATTCTATCATTCTGGGTCCAGGCCCGTCTGTAAAACAACACTAAATAAGGACTATGATTCTATCATTCTGGGTCCAGGCCCGTCCTGTAAAACAACACTAAATAAGGACTAGATTCTATCATTCTGGGTCCAGGCCCCGTCTGTAAAACAACACTAATAAGGACTAGATTCTATCTTTCTGGGACCAGGCCCGTCAGTAGACCAACACAAATAAGGACTAGATTCAATCTTTCTGGGACCAGGCCCGTCTGTAAATAACACTAAATAAGTGATGATTACACAAACCACACGAGACATGACATTGTGTTCTCTTTTGTTGACTAGTGTTTCTGCGTTCTCTACCTTTCTCACATGTTGGTTCACAGTCGCTTTTCCTCCTGCAGGTGTTGACTCTGTTCCATGACAGACAGCCCTGGTGGACTGAGGGAACACAGAGGAACAAGGCATGCATCCAACATGGCACTCTGTTCCATTACAAACAGCCCTGGTGGACTGAGAACACAGAGGAACAAGGTCATGCATCCAAACATGGCACCCATTCCTTATAAAGTGCATTACTTTAGACCAGGGCTTATAGGGTTACTAGTGCATTACTTTAGACCAGGGCCCAGGTCAGGAATATAGCATTATTAGGGAACAGGGTGCCATTTGGATGAATCCAAACACAGCGTTGTTGACCTGTAGTGTGTCTGTCCAGATGCTTTAGGCTACACCGTTTATTGTCAGGAACCTGTTCAGCACATCTCTAAGGACCGGCAGTAGAACATGTTCAGATGAGATGAGGTCCATCAGACTCTCAACATGTCCAGGCAGAGCAGACAATACGACAGGTTTTGTCTGTTTAACTTCCTCTATTCTATACAAAGACAGCAGGCAGGTAGACATACCAACATGCCACAGAGAAACTAGACTCAGAAACAGGTAAACAGGAAAGAACAGGAAAGAACAGGTAAGAAAAGGTAAGAACAGGTAAGAACAGGAAAGAAAAGGTAAGAACAGGTAAGAACAGGTAAGAACAGGTAAGAACAGGAAGAACAGGAAAGAAAAGGAAAGAACAGGTAAGAACAGGTAAGAACAGGTAAGAAAAGGAAAGAACAGGTAAGAACAGGTAAGAACAGGTAAGAACAGGTAAGAAAAGGAAAGAACAGGTAAGAACAGGTAAGAACAGGAAAGAACAGGTAAGAACAGGAAAGAAAAGGAAGAACAGGTAAGAACAGGTAAGAACAGTAAGAAAAGTTAAGAACAGGTAAGAACAGGTAAGAACAGGTAAGAAAAGGAAGAACAGGTAAGAACAGGTAAGAAAAGTTAAACAGGTAAGAACAGGTAAGAAAAGGAAAACAGGTAAGAACAGGTAAGAACAGGAAAGAACAGGTAAGAACAGGAAAACAGGAAGAACAGAAGGAACAGGTAAGAGGTAAGAACAGGTAACAGGAAGATAAGAACAGGTAAGAACAGGTAAGAACAGAAGGAACAGGTAAGCAGGTAAGAAAAGGAAAGAACAGGTAAGAACAGGTAAGAACAGGAAAGAACAGGAAAGAACAGAAGGAACAGGTAAGAACAGGTAAGAACAGGTAAGAACAGGAAGGAACAGGTAAGAACAGGTAAGAACAGGTAAGAACAGGTAAGAACAGGAAGGAACAGGTAAGAACAGGTAAGAACAGGTAAGAACAGGTAAGAACAGGTAAGAAAAGGAAAGAACAGGTAAGAACAGGTAAGAACAGGAAAGAACAGGTAAGAACAGGAAAGAACAGGTAAGAACAGGTAAGAAAAGGAAGGAACAGGTAAGAAAAGGAAGGAACAGGTAAGAACAGGTAAGAACAGGTAAGAACAGGAAAGAACAGGTAAGAAAAGGAAGGAACAGGTAAGAACAGGAAGGAACAGGTAAGAACAGGTAAGAACAGGTAAGAACAGGAAAAGGAAAGAACAGGAAGGAACAGGTAAGAACAGGAAAGAACAGGTAAGAACAGGAAGAACAGGTAAGAACAGGTAAGAACAGGTAAGAACAGGAAAGAACAGGTAAGAACAGGAAAGAACAGGTAAGAAAAGGAATGAAAAGGAAGGAACAGGTAAGAACAGGTAAGAACAGGAAAGAACAGGTAAGAACAGGAAAGAACAGGTAAGAAAAGGAATGAAAAGGAAGGAACAGGTAAGAACAGGTAAGAACAGGAAAGAACAGGTAAGAACAGGTAAGAACAGGTAAGAACAGGTAGAACAGGTAAGAACAGGTAAGAACAGGTAAAAAAGGAAGGAACAGGTAAGAACAGGAAGGAACAGGTAAGAACAGGTAAGAACAGGTAAGAAAAGGAAAGAACAGGAAGGAACAGGTAAGAACAGGAAGGAACAGGTAAGAACAGGTAAGAACAGGTAAGAAAAGGAAAGAACAGGTAAGAACAGGTAAGAACAGGAAAGAACAGGTAAGAAAAGGAAAGAAAAGGAAGGAACAGGTAAGAACAGGTAAGAACAGGAAAGAACAGGTAAGAACAGGTAAACAGGTAAGAACAGGAAGAACAGGTAAGAAAAGGAAGGAACAGGTAAGAACAGGAAGGAACAGGTAAGAACAGGAAAAAGGTAAGAACAGGTAAGAACAGGTAAGAACAGGTAAGAACAGGTAACAGGTAAGAACAGGAAAAACAGGTAAGAACAGGTAAGAACAGGTAAGAACAGTAAAACAGTAAGAACAAGGAACAGGTAAGAACAGGAAGGAACAGGTAAGAACAGGAAAGAACAGGTAAGAACAGGTAAGAACAGGTAAGAACAGGAAAGAACAGGTAAGAACAGGTAATGTCAGTAAAGGACAGCTATGAACAGGTAAGGACAGCTATGGACAGCAATGGACAGGTAAGAACAGGTAAGGAAAGGTTAAGGACGGGGGGACGATGAGGCACATGAGGAACCGTAGGGAGGCTATGCTTGGGTATGCATTTGGATGGGTTTTGAGACCAGGAATAAAGTACAGGTCAATGATTCCCGTGAGTCTGAGTCAAGTCGATACATTACAACTGGCGACGCGGATATGGAATATCAATGTACCTTATCCACTCAAGAAGCTGGGTGAGTGGAGGAAAAGTGAATTTGTAAAGGGACTTTTCACAAAAACCAAGCCTAACCGTTCAGTTAACACAGCTAACCAGCAAACAAATGCGCTAGATATCAAAAGAAGCTAAGAACAATGGCACTGGGCTTACCTTCTCTACAGCCGTTTGATGTGCATTCTGACACAGCTGTTTGATGTGCATTCTGACCAGCCGTTTGATGTGCATTCTGACCAGCCGTTTTGATGTGCATTCTGACCAGCTGTTTGATGTACATTCTGACCAGCCGTTTGATGTGCATTATGACCAGCTGTTTGATGTGCATTCTGACCAGCTGTTTGATGTGCATTCTGACCCAGCTGTTTGATGTGCATTCTGACCAGCTGTTTGATGTGCATTCTGACCAGCCGTTTGATGTGCATTCTGACCAGCTGTTTGATGTGCCATTCTGACCGCTGTTTGATGTGCATTCTGACCCAGCTGTTTGATGTGCATTCTGACCAGCTGTTGATGTGCATTCTGACCAGCCGTTTGATGTGCATTCTGACCAGCTGTTTGATGTGCATTCTGACAAGCTGTTTGATGTGCATTCTGACCAGCTGTTTGATGTGCATTCTGACCAGCTGTTTGATGTGCATTCTGACCAGCTTGTTTGATGTGCATTCTGACCAGCTGTTTGATGTGCATTCTGACCAGCTGTTTGATGTGCATTCTGACCAGCTGTTTGATGTGCATTCTGACCAAGCCGTTTGATGTGCATCTGACCAGCCGTTTTGATGTGCATTCTGACCCAGCTGTTTGATGTGCATTCTGACCAGCCGTTTGATGTGCATTCTGACCAGCCTTTTGATGTGCATTCTGACCAGCCGTTTGATGGCATTCTGACCAGCCGTTTGATGTGCATTCTGACCAGCTGTTTGATGTGCATTCTGACCAGCCCGTTTGATGTGCATTCTGGACCAGCCATTTGATGTGCATTCTGACCAGCTGTTTGATGTGCATTCTGACCAGCTGTTTGATGTGCATTCTGACCAGCCGTTTGATGTGCATTCTGACCAGCTGTTTGATGTGCATTCTGACCAGCTGTTTGATGTGCATTCTGACCAGCCGTTGATGTGCATTCTGACCCAGCCGTTTGATGTGCATTCTGACCAGCTGTTTGATGTGCATTCTGACCAGCCGTTTGATGTGCATTCTGACCAGCCGTTTGATGTGCATTCTGACCAGCCGTTTGATGGTGCATTCTGACCAGCTGTTTGATGTGCATTCTGACCAGAAGCCTTTTCTTGACACCGTTGATGTGCATTCTGACCCAGCTGTTTGATGTGCATTCTGACCAGCCGTTTGGATGTGCATTCTGACCAGCCGTTTGATGTGCATTCTGACCAGCTGTTTGATGTGCATTTCTGACCCAGCCGTGATGCTGCATTCTGACCCCAAGCCGTTTGATGGCATTCTGACCCAGCTGTTTGATGTGTCATTCTGACCCAAGGCTGTTTGATGTGCATTCTGACCCAGCCGTTTGATGTGCATTCTGACCCAGCCGTGTGATGTGGCATTCTTCTGGACCAGACCAGTGTTGGTTTGCACATGAGCAAAATGGATGAATAGCTTCAAACTGTTCATCATGGCTTCAGGAGCAAAGATGCCGGTGGGATGTGCAGGATATATTCAGACTGAAACAGTTGGCCTGCTACAATGAAATGGTCTTTAACTTCTCCATCATCACAAGGGACCAAGTGATTGACAAGTGTCACTCAAATGTGTGGGCAAGCGGGTTCTGCACAATAGGGACCTCACTCTCACCACTCTAACGGATATAGCAAGAACAATGGAGGTTGTTGACCAGCAGGCCGGACAGAATGGAAAGACTGAATGTCAATGTCATTCAACAGGGGGAAAATGAATAAAAACAACCCAGATGGGAAAGGACAAAATAGAGAAACAAAGACATCTAATGATGACTACGCTGTTAAATGCTTCAGATCTGGTCAGGAGGACAAGCCATCTAATGATGACTACGCTGTTAAATGCTTCAGATCTGGTCAGGAGGACAAGCCATGTAATGATGACCACGCTGTTAAATGCTTCAGATCTGGTCAGGAGGACAAGCCATCTAATGATGACTACGCTGTTAAATGCTTCAGATCTGGTCAGGAGGACAAAGCCATCTAATGATGACTACGCTGTTAAATGCTTCAGATCTGGTCAGGAGGACAAGCCATCTAATGATGACTACGCTGTTAAATGCTTCAGATCTGGTCAGGAGGACAAGACATCTAATGATGACCACGCTGTTAAATGCTTCAGATCTGGTCAGGAGGACAAGCCATCTAATGATGACTACGCTGTTAAATGCTTCAGATCTGGTCAGGAGGACAAGCCATCTAATGATGACCACGCTGTTAAATGCTTCAGATCTGGTCAGGAGGACAAGCCATCTAATGATGACTACGCTGTTAAATGCTTCAGATCTGGTCAGGAGGACAAGCCATCTAATGATGACTACGCTGTTAAATGCTTCAGATCTGGTCAGGAGGACAAGACATCTAATGATGACCACGCTGTTAAATGCTTCAGATCTGGTCAGGAGGACAAGCCATCTACTGATGACCACGCTGTTAAATGCTTCAGATCTGGTCAGGAGGACAAGACATCTAATGATGACTACGCTGTTAAATGTTTCAGATCTGGTCAGGAGAACAAGCCATCTAATGATGACTACGCTGTTAAATGCTTCAGATCTGGTCAGGAGGACAAGCCATCTAATGATGACTACGCTGTTAAATGCTTCAGATCTGGTCAGGGAGGACAAGCCATCTACTGATGACTACGCTGTTAAATGCTTCAGATCTGGTCAGGAGGACAAGCCATCTAATGATGACTACGCTGTTAAATGCTTCAGATCTGGTCAGGAGGACAAGCCATCTACTGATGACTACGCTGTTAAATGCTTCAGATCTGGTCAGGAGGACAAGCCATCTAATGATGACTACGCTGTTAAATGCTTCAGATCTGGTCAGGAGGACAAGACATCTAATGATGACAACGCTGTTAAATGCTTCAGATCTGGTCAGGAGGACAAGACATCTAATGATGACTACGCTGTTAAATGCTTCAGATCTGGTCAGGAGGACAAGCCATCTAATGATGACTACGCTGTTAAATGCTTCAGATCTGGTCAGGAGGACAAGCCATCTAATGATGGCCACGATGTTAATGTTTCAGATCTGGTCAGGAGGACAAGCCATCTAATGATGGCCATGATGTTAAATGCTTCAGATGTGGTCAGGAGGACAAGCCATCTACTGATGGCCATGATGTTAAATGCTTCAGATGTGGTCAGGAGGACAAGCCATCTACTGATGGCCACGATGTTAAATGCTTCAGATCTGGTCAGGAGGACAAGCCATCTAATGATGGCCACGATGTTAAATGCTTCAGATCTGGTCAGGAGGACAAGCCATCTAATGATGACTATGCTGTTAAATGTTTCAGATGTGGTCAGGAGGACAAGCCATCTAATGATGGCCATGCTGTTAAATGCTTCAGATCTGGTCAGGAGGACAAGCCATCTAATGTTGACCAAGCTGTTAAAACTTCTTATGGCTTGGGGGCGGTATTTCAACATCTGGATGAGAAGCATGCCTAAAGTAAACTGCCTGTTACTCAGGCCCATAAGCTAGGATATGCATGTAATTGGTATATTTGGATAGAAAACACTCTAAAGTTTCCAAAACTGTTAAAATAATGTCTGTGAGTATAACAGAACTGATATGGCAGGCAAAAACCTGAGGAAATCCATCCAGGAAGTGGGATTTTTTTAATGTGGGTATTTTTCAATTGAAAGCCTATAGAGTATCTAATGGGTTAGGACCCAGATTGCAGTTCCTATGGCTTCCACTAGATGTCAACAGTCTTTAGATATTGTTTCAGGCTTGTTTTCTGAAAAAAGTAGAAGAATGAGACCTTTCTGTCAGTGGACTGTAGAATCATGCAGTGCTGGTTGGCGTGTGTGACCGAGTGCCTGCCCTTCGTTGTTTTTCCTTTCTATTTAATATGCTATTGTCCGGTTCAAATATTATCGATTATTTAGACAATTGATAACCTGAGGATTAATTATAAACATCGTTTGACATGTTTTTGACGAACTTACCCGGTACTATTAGGATGTATTCGTCTGCATGTTTTGACCACCTTTGAGCCAGTGGATTACTGAACAAAATGCTCCAACCAAAAATAGTTTTTGGGATATAAAGAGGGACTTTATCGAACAAAACTAACATTTATTGTGTAGCCGGGGACTCTTGTGACTGCAACCATATGAAGATCTTCAAAGGTAAGTTATTATTTTATCGCTATTTCTGACTTTTGTAATTCCTTTACTTGGTTGTAAAATGTTTGTTTGCTTTAATAAGCGGGGCGCTGTCCTCAGATTATCGCATGGTATACATTCGCCGTAAAGCCTTTTTGAAATCTGACATAGCGGCTGGATTAACAAGAAGTTAATCTTTAAGCCGATGTATAACACTTGTATTTTTTATGACTGTTTATTATGACTATTTCTGTATTTTGAATTTGGCGCTCTGCCATTTCAACAGATGTTGTCGAGGTGGGTCGCTAGCGGAACCCTGCGCCAGAAAGGTTAAATGTTTCAGATGTGGTCAGGAGGACAAGCCATCTAATGATGACCACGATGTTAACCTCTCTTGGGTAGGGGGCAGTATTTTCACCTCCGGATGAAAAGCGTGCCCAAAGTAAACTGCCTGTTACTCAGGCCCAGAAGCTAGGATATGCATATAATTGGTAGACACTCTAAAGTTTCTATAACTGTTAAAATAATGTCTGTGAGTATAACATAACTGATATGGCAGGCGAAACCCCGAGGACAAACCATCCAGGGACATTTTTTTTTGAGGTCATAGGGTATTCCAATATTTTCTGGTTGCAGTTCCTATGGCTTCCACTAGATGTCAACAGCCTTTAGAAATTGTTTCAGGCTTGTATTCTGAAAAATGAGGGAGTAAGACCACTTTGAATGAGTGGACCATTCAGTGTCCCAGAGGTTTTTCATGCGCACAACTTTCTTGTTTTCCTTTTATATTGATGAAGCTTTTGTCCGGTTGAAATGTTTCCCAGGGACTGGAAAACTGGTCAGAATTAAAGGAATGGTGGATGGCGCTAAATACAGGGAAATTCTTGAGGGAAACCTGTTTCAGTCTACCAGAGATTTGAGACTGGGACGTAGGTTCACCTTCCAGCAGGACAATGACCCTAAGCATACTGCTAAAGCAACACTCGACTGGTTTAAGGGGAAAATAGGAAAAATGCCAAGGGCGGTGAATACTTTCTCAAACCACTGTAGACACGTATAGCTCAGCAATGGGGAGTTACTGCTTTCTACAAGAGGACAAAACCTGTATGCCAGCTGTCTTTGGAAAGCCATTCAGGTAAAATGCGTATGTCTCAATTCAACGGGCAGTGTGTCACGTCCTGACCAGTGAAAGGGGTTATTTGTCATTGTAGTTTGGTCAGGGCGTGGCAGGGGGTGTTTGTTTTGTGTGTTTTGGTGTTTTTGGTTTAGGTTATATGTTTTCTATTTCTATGTTTAAATCTAGTTTTCTATTTCTATGTTGGGTTTTTGGTAGGACCTCCAATTAGAGGCAGCTGGTTGTCGTTGTCTCTAATTGGAGGCCATATTTAGTTGAGGTTTGTTTCACTTGTGTTTAGTGGGTGGTTATTTCTTGTATAGTCTGTGCACCTTACGGGACTGTTTCGTCATTTGTTTCTTTTGTTTAAGTGTTATTTCTAATAAATTAAGAAGATGAGCACTGTACCCGCTGCGCCTTGGTCCAATCCTTACGACGCTTGTAACAGTGTTGTATGTTGAGACAGGTTTGGACATGTTAATAAGCCAAATGACAGAGGGGTAGCCTACATTGTCTGATTCTCTGTATGGTAATAATCATTTTATTTTGGAAAGTGGTTTCTTGCTTCATACAACACAATACAATACTTTTTAAAGTTACCTATTTGGCCCATGGTGTTACAGACCAAAAATAAATATATCATGAATTAGTGTCAAGACCTTTATAACATAAAAAACGTTTTTAGAAGTCTCATGCATTATAAGCCTTCATTGGACACCACACGTGGGCTACTGTAGGCTGCATCATAGAAATCAAAAGCTATTTCCATGTGAAAATGTTATGTGATTTGCTCCATTGGTTTGGTTGGTAGGCCTGCATTATGCTCAAATAGCCACAATAGCCTATAGGCTACTGTCTAAAACTGTAAGGGTACAGCCTCAAGTGTTCACTGGAAACGCATTCCTGGAAGTTACACAAAAAATCTCACAATGTTCAAGTTTCCCAAAATGTTCTCAGTGCCCCAAACAATGTGAGGGAACATTGGTCAGGCATGTGGTCAAGGCTGTGACATGATTAGGTTTCACTGGTCATGACGTTAAACTGTGTGTGTGACCTGCCGGATGGCTTCTGTAAGCAGAGCAGCCCCAGAAATTATTTAGAAGCAGCCCCCCTCAGTCTAATCTGGTTTCACCAGAACAGTCGTCTCTAACTCTCCTCTTGACGCAGCAACAATGGCCGCTGAACTTTTGATCCAGTTAATAGTTAATGACATATTTGATTACAGAGGTGACCCGTTATGGCATGATCTCGTTGTCTGGTGAGGGTGTGTGAAGAGAACCAAGTAGTACTCTGGGTATTTGATAATACTCTGGCTATTTAATAGTACTCTGGGTATTTAATAGTACTCTGGGTATTTAATAGTACTCTGGGTATTTAATAGTACTCTGGGTATTTGATAGTACTCTGCATATTTAATAGTACTCTGGGCATTTGATAGTACCTGGGTATTTGATAGTACTCTGGTATTTAATATTACTCTGGCTATTTGATAGTACTCTGGGTATTTGATAGTACCCTGGGTATGTGATAGTACTCTGGCTATTTGATAGTACAACTCCATGGCGCCGGAGTCGATGGCTGCCGTTTTAAGGTCTCCCAACCAATTGTGCTATTGTGTGTGTTTTTTGCGTTATTTGTAACTTATTTTGTCCGTAATGTTTCTGCCACCGTCTCTTATGACTGAAAAGAGCTTCTGGATATCAGGACAGCGATTACTCACCCCGTACTGGAAGAAGATTATTTCTGTAACGAGTCAGACATGAAGGATATACTTCAGACACCCGACAAAACCCAAATCCCTGTGATTTGCACGAGAAAGAGACGGAGATATTGGGGACGTAGGTCAAGGTGCCTTGTAAGGATCTGACGGCGAGTGGGTAATCTGCCACTACCATCAGTACTATTAACCAACGTACAATCATTGGATAACAAAATAGACAAACTACAATCACAAATATACTACCAACGGGACATTAAAAACTGTAATATCTTATGTTTCAACGAGTCGTGGCTGAACGACGACATGAATAACATACCGCTGGCGGGTTTTACGCTGCATCGGCAGGATAGAACAGCTGCCTCCGGTAAGACAAGGGGTGGCGGTCCTTGTGTATATTTGTAAACAACAGCTGGTGCACGAAATCTAAAAGTAAGGGAGTCTTGAGGTTTTGCTCGCCTGAGGTAGAGTATCTCATGATAAGCTGTAGATCACACTACTTACCAAGAGAGTTTTCATCTATGTTCTTCGTAGCTGTCTATTTACCACCAAAAACCAATGCTGGCACCGAGACCGCCCTCAATGAGATTTATATGGCCATAAGTAAAAAGGAAAATGCTCATCCAGAGGCAGTGCTCCTAGTGACCAGGGACTATAATGCAGGAAAACTTGAATCCGTTTCACCTCATTTCTGTCAGCATGTTAAATGTGAAACCAGAGGAAAAAAAAACTCTACACCACCTTGACTCCACACACAGAGACGCACGCGTACAAAGCTCTCCCTCGCCCTCCATTTGGCAAATCTGACCATAATTCTATCCTCCTGATTCCTGCTTACAAGAAAAACTAAAGCAGGAAGCAACAGTGACTCAGTCAATAAAGAATTGGTCAGATGAAGCAGATGCTAACCTACAGGACTGTTTTGCTAGCACAGACTGGAATATTTTCTGGGATTCTTCCGATGGCATTGAGGAGTACACCACATCAGTCACTGTCTTCATCAATAAGTGCATTGAGGACGTCGTCCCTACAGTGACTATATGTACTTACCCCAACCAGAAGCGCTGCATTACAGGCAACATCCGCACTGAGCTACTGACTCTAACACGGAAGCTTATAAGAAATCCAGCTATGCCCTCCGACGAACCATCAAACAGGAAAAGCGGCAATACAGAACCATGATTGAATTGTACTACACCAGCTTGGTAGTACAATTCAATCAAAGCGTCGGATGTTAAAGGCCTTGTAAAGTATTACAGACTACAAAGGGAAGCACAGCCACGAGATGCCTAGTGACACAAGCCTACCAGATGAGATAAATTACTTCTATGCTCGCTTCGAGGCAAGCAATACTGAAGCATGCATGAGAGCATCAGCTGTTCCTCGAGACTGTGTGATCATGCTCTCTGTAGCCGATGTAAGACCTTTTAAACAGGTCAACATTTACAAGGCCGCAGGGCTAGACGGATTACCAGGACGTGTACTCTGAGCATGTGCTGACCAACTGGCAAGTGTCTTCACAGCCATTTTCAACCTGTCCCTGACTGAGTCTGCAATACCAACATGTTTTAAGCAGACCACCATAGTCCCTGTGCCAAAAAACACTACGGTAGCCTGCTTAAATTACTACCGAAACGTAGTACTCACGTCTGTAGCCATGAAATGCTTTGAAAGGCTAATCATGGCTCACATCAACACCATTATCCCAGAAACCCTAGACCCACTCTAATTTGCATACCGCCCCAACAGATCCACAGATGATGCAATCTCTATTGCACTCCACACTGCCCTTTCCGACCTGGACATAAAGAACACCTATGTGAGAATGCTATTCATTGACTACAGTTCATCGTTCAACACCATAGTGCCCTCCAAGCTCATCACTAAGCTAAGGATCCTGGGACTAAACAACTCCCTCTGCAACTGGATCCTGGACTTCCTGACAGGCCGCCCCCAGGTGGTAAGGGTAGGTAACAACACATCCGCCACACTGATCCTCAACATGGGGGCCCCTCAGGGGTTCGTCGTCACTTTAACTCTACCTACATGTACATATTACCTCAATTACCTCGACCAACCTGTGCCCCCGCTTATTGACTCCTTACCGGTACCCTATGTATATAGCCTTGATACTATAGTTTTACTGCCACTCTTTCATTATTTGTTATTAAAAAAATGTACTTATCTATTTTTCACTAAACATTTATTTTTCAGAAAACTGCATTGTTGGTTAAGGGCTTGTAAGTAAGCATTTCACTGCAAGGTCTACACCTGTTGGTTAAGGGCTTGTAAGTAAGCATTTCACTGCAAGGTCTACACCTGTTGGTTAAGGGCTTGTAAGTAAGCATTTCACTGCAAGGTCTACACCTGTTCTATTCTGTGCATGTGCCGAATAAAATGTGATTACTACTACTTTGAAATGTACACATTTCTGAAGTCTTTGAAAATGATTTATATAATAGAGATATCATCTGTCTCTTGCTCATGTTTGAGCATTTTAGCCAGATTCAAAACTGGCAGTGCACTCAGTAATGTCAACCAGCAAAACAGACCACTACAACGACATTCTCAACAAGATTTTACTTGTTGCTACTTTTTAATTGTGGTTGTCTTTATTGTAAGTTAGAAACGGCTTCTTATTGTCTTTACTGTAAGATACTAACGGTTTCTTGTTGTCTTTACTGTAAGATAGTAAATGCTTCTTGTTGTCTTTGCTGTAAGTTACAGCTTCATATTGACTTTACTGTCAGATAGTAAATGCTTATTGTTGTCTTTAATGTAAGATACTAACGGTTTCTTGTTGTCTTTGCTGTAAGTTACAGCTTCATATTGACTTTACTGTAAGATACAGCTTCATATTGACTTTACTGTAAGTTACAGCTTCATATTGACTTTACTGTAAGATACAGCTTCATATTGCCTTTACTGTAAGATACAGCTTCATATTGACTTTACTGTAAGATACAGCTTCATATTGACTTTACTGTAAGATACAGCTTCATATTGACTTTACTGTAAGATACAGCTTCATATTGTCTTTACTGTAAGATACAGCTTCATATTGACTTTACTGTAAGATACAGCTTCATATTGTCTTTACTGTAAGATACAGCTTCATATTGACTTTACTGTAAGATACAGCTTCATATTGACTTTACTGTAAGATACAGCTTCATATTGACTTTACTGTAAGATACAGCTTCATATTGTCTTTACTGTAAGATACAGCTTCATATTGACTTTACTGTAAGATACAGCTTCATATTGACTTTACTGTAAGATACAGCTTCATATTGACTTTACTGTAAGATACAGCTTCATATTGACTTTACTGTAAGATACAGCTTCATATTGTCTTTACTGTAAGATACAGCTTCATATTGACTTTACTGTAAGATACAGCTTCATATTGACTTTACTGTAAGATACAGCTTCATATTGTCTTTACTGTAAGATACAGCTTCATATTGACTTTACTGTAAGATACAGCTTCATATTGTCTTTACTGTAAGATACAGCTTCATATTGAATTTACTGTAAGATACAGCTTCATATTGACTTTACTGTAAGATACAGCTTCATATTGAATTTACTGTAAGATACAGCTTCATATTGACTTTACTGTAAGATACAGCTTCATATTGACTTTACTGTAAGATACAGCTTCATATTGTCTTTACTGTAAGATACAGCTTCATATTGACTTTACTGTAAGATACAGCTTCATATTGACTTTACTGTAAGATACAGCTTCATATTGACTTTACTGTAAGATACAGCTTCATATTGTCTTTACTGTAAGATACAGCTTCATATTGACTTTACTGTAAGATACAGCTTCATATTGTCTTTACTGTAAGATACAGCTTCATATTGACTTTACTGTAAGATACAGCTTCATATTGTCTTTGCTGTAAGATACAGCTTCATGTTGACTTTGCTGTAAGATACAGCTTCATATTGACTTTGCTGTAAGATACAGCTTCATATTGTCTTTGCTGTAAGATACAGCTTCATATTGACTTTGCTGTAAGATACAGCTTCATATTGTCTTTACTGTAGGATACAGCTTCATATTGTCTTTACTGTAAGATACAGCTTCATATTGTCTTTACTGTAAGATACAGCTTCATATTGACTTTACTGTAAGATACAGCTTCATATTGTCTTTACTGTAAGATACAGCTTCATATTGACTTTACTGTAAGATACAGCTTCATATTGTCTTTACTGTAAGATACAGCTTCATATTGACTTTACTGTAAGATACAGCTTCATATTGTCTTTACTGTAAGATACAGCTTCTTATTGTCTTTACTGTAAGATACAGCTTCATATTGTCTTTACTGTAAGATACAGCTTCATATTGTCTTTACTGTAAGATACAGCTTCATATTGTCTTTACTGTAAGATACAGCTTCATATTGAATTTACTGTAAGATACAGCTTCATATTGTCTTTACTGTAAGATACAGCTTCATATTGACTTTACTGTAAGATACAGCTTCATATTGACTTTACTGTAAGATACAGCTTCATATTGTCTTTACTGTAAGATACAGCTTCATATTGTCTTTACTGTAAGATACAGCTTCATATTGTCTTTACTGTAAGATACAGCTTCATATTGACTTTACTGTAAGATACAGCTTCATATTGTCTTTACTGTAAGATACAGCTTCATATTGACTTTACTGTAAGATACAGCTTCATATTGACTTTACTGTAAGATACAGCTTCATATTGACTTTACTGTAAGATACAGCTTCATATTGTCTTTACTGTAAGATACAGCTTCATATTGACTTTACTGTAAGATAAAGCTTCATATTGTCTTTACTGTAAGATACAGCTTCATATTGAATTTACTGTAAGATACAGCTTCATATTGAATTTACTGTAAGATACAGCTTCATATTGAATTTACTGTAAGATACAGCTTCATATTGACTTCACTGTAAGATACAGCTTCATATTGAATTTACTGTAAGATACAGCTTCATATTGACTTCACTGTAAGATACAGCTTCATATTGAATTTACTGTAAGATACAGCTTCATATTGTCTTTACTGTAAGATACAGCTTCATATTGAATTTACTGTAAGATACAGCTTCATATTGAATTTACTGTAAGATACAGCTTCATATTGAATTTACTGTAAGATACACCTTCATATTGACTTCACTGTAAGATACAGCTTCATATTGAATTTACTGTAAGATACAGCTTCATATTGACTTCACTGTAAGATACAGCTTCATATTGAATTCACTGTAAGATACAGCTTCATATTGAATTCACTGTAAGATACAGCTTCATATTGACTTCACTGTAAGATACAGCTTCATATTGAATTCACTGTAAGATACAGCTTCATATTGACTTCACTGTAAGATACAGCTTCATATTGAATTTACTGTAAGATACAGCTTCATATTGAATTTACTGTAAGATACAGCTTCATATTGACTTCACTGTAAGATACAGCTTCATATTGAATTTACTGTAAGATACAGCTTCATATTGAATTTACTGTAAGATACAGCTTCATATTGAATTTACTGTAAGATACAGCTTCATATTGAATTTACTGTAAGATACAGCTTCATATTGACTTTACTGTAAGATACAGCTTCATATTGACTTTACTGTAAGATACAGCTTCATATTGTCTTTACTGTAAGATACAGCTTCATATTGAATTTACTGTAAGATACAGCTTCATATTGTCTTTACTGTAAGATACAGCTTCATATTGAATTTACTGTAAGATACGAAAGTATTCACCCCTTTGGCATTTTTCCTATTTTGTTGCCTTACAACCTGGAATTAAAATAGATTTTTGGGGGATTTGTATCATTTCATTTAAACAAACTGCCGACCACTTTGAAGATGCAAAATATTTTTTATTGTGAAACAAACAAGAAATATGACAAAAAACTGAAAACTTGAGCATGCATAACTATTCACCCCCCAAAAGTCAATACTTTGTAGAGCCACCATTTGCAGCAATTACAGCTGCAAGTCTCTTTGGGTATGTCTCTATAAGGTTGGCACATGTAGCCACTGTGGTTTTTGCCCATTCTTCAAGGCATAACTGCTCCAGCTCCTTCAAGTTGGATGGGTTCCGCTGGTGTATAGTAATCTTTAAGTTATTCCACAGATTCTCAATTGGATTGAGGTCTGGGCTTTGACTAGGCCATTCCAAGACATGTAAATGTTACCCCTTAAACCAGTCGAGTGTTGCTTTAGCAGTATGCTTAGGGTCATTGTCCTGCTGGAGTCCCAGACTCAAATCTCTGGAAGACTGAAACAGGTTTCCCTCAAGAATTTCCCTGTATTTAGCGCCATCCACCATTCCTTCAATTCTGACCTGTTTCCAAGTCCCTGCCGATGAAAAACATCCCCACAGCATGATGCTGCCACCACCATGCTTCACTGTGGGGATGGAGTTCTCGGGGTGATGAGAGGTGTTGGGTGTTTGCGACAGACATAGTGTTTTCCTTGATGGCCAAAAAGCACAATTTTAGTCTCATCTGACCAGAGTACCTTCCTCCATATGTTTGGGGAGTCTCCCGCATGCCTTTTGGCATACACCAAACATGTTTGCTTATTTTTTTCTTTAAGCAATGGCTCTTTTTCTGGCCACTCATCCGTAAAGCCCAACTCTGTCGAGTGTATGGCTCAAAGTGGTCCTATCGACAGATACTCCAATCTCCGCTGTGGAACTTTGCAGCTCCTTCAGGGTTATATTTGGTCTCTTTGTTGCCTCTCTGATTAATGCCCTCCTTGCTTGGTCTGTGAGTTTTGGTGGGTGGCCCCCTCTTGGCAGGTTTGTTGTGGTGCCGTATTCTTGATTTCTTTTAATAATGGATTTAATGGTGCTCTGTGGAATGCTCAAAGTTCCTGATATTTTTTAATAATCCAAACCTGAACTGTACTTCTCCACTACTTTGTCCCTGACCTGTTTGGTGAGCTCATTGGTCTTCATGGAGCCGCTTGCTTGGTGGTGACCCTTGCTAGGGGTGTTGCACACTGAAACACAGCCCAAACCCCCAAAATACACACTGAAACACAGCCAAAACCCCCAAAATACACACTGAAACACAGCCAAAACCCCCAAAATACACTGAAACACAGCCAAAACTCCCAAAATATACACTGAAACACAGCCAAAACCCCCAAAATACACACTGAAACACAGCCAAAACCCCAGGACACACACATACTTACACACACACACACACACACACACACACACACACACTGTTCGCGATCTCTGCGAGGCTGAAGCAAAGACCTCTGTACACAGAGCCAAGCCGGTATATCGCTGAGACACAATATTGATAGAAACAATATGAAGTTATCTGACTGTGAGATGATGATGAAATGATGTCGTTTTGAGAGAGATCTTTGTGAGTCAATTCCTGCCGGACGAATGATAAACCAGACAGTAGATAAGAGATGGACTGAGACAGCAGCAGCTTCCAGAGGAAATGAAACGCTCCTCTAGATAACCATCGTGTCAACTAACACCGTAAATTCCACTGGCTGTTATAACCAGAGCAGCCAGCCACTCATTAAACCTAACAAGCAGGGAACAAAAAGTCAAGCCCTGAAAAACAAGTGAAACAAGTTGTTTTCCCTGCTGCCTGCCTTTGTGATAAGGAGCAGCAACCTGACCACTGGCCTGGCTGGCTGGGCTGTACTGGTTAACCATATGTTACTGGACGCCTCAGACCCTTCAACAGCATAGAGACACATCACTGCATTATTGAACAGTGATTAGCAAATGCAATAGAAATCTTAGACTTGATGTTGGGTGGGGGGGGGGGTTAGGTGAAGTGTGTGTGTGTGTGTGTGTGTGTGTGTGTGTGTATCTGGTGTGTGTGTGTGTGTGTGTGTCTGGTGTGTGTGTGTGTGTGTGTGTGTGGAGAGAGTCAGTGGTACAAAGACAGGAGGGGAGCTACTTCATTATTGATGAAGGGATAAAACATTGATGAAGGGAGGGAGGGAGAAGGGAGGAAGGGAGGTAGGGAGTAAGGAGTAGGGAGGGAGGGAGGTAGGAAGGGAGGGGGAAGGACGGAAGGAAGGAAGGAAGGAAGGAAGGGAGGGAGGGAGGGAGGGAGAGGGATGGAGGGTGGGAGTTGGAAAGAAGGAGGGAGGGAGGGAGGGAGGGAGGGAGGGGAGGGAGGGAGGGAGGGAGGGAGGGAGGGAGGAAACAGCATGAGGTAAGTGACTGTGACATAACCAAACCTGACCAGACCTACACTATACCTATACTATACTACAGACCTACTGGCCTTCCCTGTGGCTCTGTCAGCCTACAGACCTACTGGCCTTCCCTGTGGCTCTGTCAGCCTACAGACCTACTGGCCTTCCCTGTGGCTCTGTTAGCCTACAGACCTACTGGCCTTCCCTGTGGCTCTGTTAGCCTACAGACCTACTGGCCTTCCCTGTGGCTCTGTTAGCCTACAGACCTACTGGCCTTCCCTGTGGCTCTGTTAGCCTACAGACCTACTGGCCTTCCCTGTGGCTCTGTCAGCCTACAGACCTACTGGCCTTCCCTGTGGCTCTGTCAGCCTACAGACCTACTGGCCTTCCCTGTGGCTCTGTTAGCCTACAGACTAGAAAGCAAGTGTCTGTCAGCCTACAGACTACAAAGCAAGTGTCTGTCAGCCTACAGACTACAAAACAAGTGTCTGTCAGCCTACAGACTACAAAGCAAGTGTCTGTCAGCCTACAGACTGAACCACAGACACACTGTCAGACCAGCTCTGTAGGCCTCCAGCTTGTGTTGAGTTCTCTGCGTTTTTCACCAAAAGCTTCCTAACAGGATTACAACTCACTGACTTCCACACTAAGCTTTTAGCATGCTGATACACAACCTTTATCTTATCAGTGTGGAACAGCCATAATGTGTTAGGGAGACTTTTTAGAAGATGTGTTGGACTTTATGAACGTTTGATCAATGCAATCAAGGCAAATAGAATTACATGGAAGTGGATAGGGTTGACATATGTTTCAATATCTGCAAGTGATACATTATTCTCCAGCGAGCATAAAACTAATGACATATAAATACACATTGATACTCACATTTCAACCAACCAGACACCACTGCTCAACCCTGCTGTTAGGAAGGGGGGGTGAAGGAGAGGAGAGGAGAGGAGAGGAGAGGAGAGGAGAGGAGAGAGAGGAGAAGAGAGGAGAAGAGAGGAGAGAGAGGAGAGGAGAGGAGAGGAGAAGAGAGGAGAGGAGAGGAGAAGAGAGGAGAGGAGAAGAGAGGAGAGGAGAGGAGAGGAGAGGAGAAGAGAGGAGAGGAGAAGAGAGGAGAGGAGAGGAGAGGAGAGGAGAGGAGAGGAGAAGAGAGGAGAGGAGAGGAGAGGAGAGGAGAAGAGAGGAGAAGAGAGGAGAAGAGAGGAGAAGAGAGGAGAGGAGAGGAGAAGAGAGAAGAGGAGAGGAGAGGAGAGGAGAGGAGAGGAGAGGAGAGGAGAGGAGAGGAGAGGAGAGGAGAGGAGAGGAAGAGGGGATAGGGAGAAGAGAAGAGGAAAGGGGGAGAGGAAGAGAGGATGAGGGAGGCTGGGATGTTTGAAGTGAGGTGAGTACTGGTGAGACCTGGCAGCATCAGCCATATGGAGGGTTGGCTTGGGAAGGCTGGTCCAGTCTCACTGTAGCTAAACCAACTAAACCAACACTGACTCACCAAGGCTGGTCCAGTCTCACTGTAGCTAAACCAACTAAACCAACACTGACTCACCAAGGCTGGTCCAGTCTCACTGTAGCTAAACCAACTAAACCAACACTGAACTACCAAGGCTGGTCCAGTCTCACTGTAGCTAAACCAACTAAACCAACACTGAACTACCAAGGCTGGTCCAGTCTCACTGTAGCTAAACCAACTAAACCAACGCTGACTCACCAAGGCTGGTCCAGTCTCTCTGTAGCTAAACCAACTCAACCAACACTGAACTACCAAGGCTGGTCCAGTCTCACTGTAGCTAAACCAACTAAACCAACACTGAACTACCAAGGCTGGTCCAGTCTCACTGTAGCTAAAACAACTCAACCAACACTGACTCACCAAGGCTGGTCCAGTCTCACTGTAGCTAAACCAACTAAACCAACACTGAACTACCAAGGCTGGTCCAGTTTCACTGTAGCTAAACCAACTAAACCAACACTGAACTACCAAGGCTGGTCCAGTCTCACTGTAGCTAAACCAACTAAACCAACGCTGACTCACCAAGGCTGGTCCAGTCTCTCTGTAGCTAAACCAACTCAACCAACACTGAACTACCAAGGCTGGTCCAGTCTCACTGTAGCTAAACCAACTAAACCAACACTGAACTACCAAGGCTGGTCCAGTCTCACTGTAGCTAAACCAACTAAACCAACGCTGAACTACCAAGGCTGGTCCAGTCTCACTGTAGCTAAACCAACTAAACCAACACTGACCTACCAAGGCTGGTCCAGTCTCACTGTAGCTAAACCAACTAAACCAACACTGACTCACCAAGGCTGGTCCAGCCTCACTGTAGCTAAACCAACTAAACCAACACTGAACTACCAAGGCTGGTCCAGTCTCACTGTAGCTAAACCAACTAAACCAACACTGAACTACCAAGGCTGGTCCAGTCTCACTGTAGCTAAACCAACTCAACCAGCACTGAACTACCAAGGCTGGTACAGTCTCACTGTAGCTAACCCAACTCAACCAACACTGAACTACCAAGGCTGGTCCAGTCTCACTGTAGCTAAACTAACTCAACCAACACTGAACTACCAAGGCTGGTCCAGTCTCACTGTAGCTTAACCAACTAAACCAACAATGAACTACCAAGGCTGGTCCAGTCTCACTGTAGCTAAACCAACTCAACCAACACTGACTCACCAAGGCTGGTCCAGTCTCACTGTAGCTAAACCAACTAAACCAAAGCTGACTCACCAAGGCTGGTCCAGTCTCTCTGTAGCTAAACCAACTAAACCAACACTGAACTACCAAGGCTGGTACAGTCTCACTGTAGCTAAACCAACTCAACCAACACTGAACTACCAAGGCTGGTACAGTCTCACTGTAGCTAAACCAACACTGAACTACCAAGGCTGGTCCAGTCTCACTGTAGCTAAACCAACTAAACCAACACTGAACTACCAAGGCTGGTCCAGTCTCACTGTAGCTAAAACAACTCAACCAACACTGACTCACCAAGGCTGGTCCAGTCTCACTGTAGCTAAACCAACTAAACCAACACTGAACTACCAAGGCTGGTCCAGTCTCACTGTAGCTAAACCAACTAAACCAACACTGACTCACCAAGGCTGGTCCAGTCTCACTGTAGCTAAACCAACACTGAACTACCAAGGCTGGTACAGTCTCACTGTAGCTAAACCAACTAAACCAACACTGACTCACCAAGGCTCGTCCAGTCTCACTGTAGCTAAACCAACTAAACCAACACTGACTCACCAAGGCTCGTCCAGTCTCACTGTAGCTAAACCAACTAAACCAACACTGACTCACCAAGGCTGGTCCAGTCTCACTGATTGCTGATCCTACTTAGGAAGGATTCTGTACCATTCCACCTAACAGTACTTCTGTAGACTAACTGATCCTTCCTGGACCTACATGGAAGGATTCTGTACCATTCCACCTAACAGTACTTCTGTAGACTAGCTGATCCTTCCTGGACCTACATGGAAGGATTCTGTACCATTCCACCTAACAGTACGTCTGTAGACTAACTGATCCTTCCTGGACCTACGTGGAAGGATTCTCTTTTCGTCTCCAAAACGAGCCAGTCAGCTCTGATATAACGGTTTCCATTTGAGTTGTAATGTTTGTGTATAATGGACTATGAATGCTGTCTCAGATTCATATACTGATGTAATAGTAATAGTTTGAGTTTATGATTCATGTTACTGGGAGCAGCTGGCAGACATCAGACATTCTTCCAGAGGATATTGTTGTTTATAAGATAGAGATGCATAAGGAGGAAGTTATAAAGTAACTGTATATTATTGGTCCTATTGACAGACAGTGACCCGGTGGAGATTCTGTAAACAGCAGAGTAATATCAACCTCAGTAAATATTAGCATATCGCCGGGGGCAACATGGCTGTTCCCACAACTCATTAAAAGAAGGAAGTGAATCCATCAGAATGAGGAGTCCCAGGACGCTACTGCAGTTAGAGAGGAAGCTAATACACTGATCTGTCTGTTCTACCTGATAATACACTGATCTGTCTGTTCTACCTGATAATACACGGATCTGTCTGTTCTACCTGATAATACACTGATCTGTCTGTTCTACCTGATAATACACGGATCTGTCTGTTCTACCTGATAATACACTGATCTGTCTGTTCTACCTGATAATACACTGATCTGTTTGTTCTACCTGATAATACACTGATCTGTCTGTTGTAACAAATAATACACTGAGTTCTCTGTTCAAACTGCATGCTAATGCACTTAGCTCTCTGGTAATGCTACCCATGCTAATGCACTGAGCTCTCTGTTCAAACTGCATGCTAATGCACTTAGCTCTCTGGTAATGCTACCCATGCTAATGCACTGAGCTCTCTGTTCAAACTGCATGCTAATGCACTGAGTTCTCTGTTCAAACTGCATGCTAATAAACTGAGCTCTCTGTTGCGTGTTAATACATTGAGGTCTCTATTCAAACTACAAGATAATAAACTGATTTATCTGCTGCTTGACAATACACTAAGCTCTCTGTTCAAGCTGATTATACAGAGAGATCTCTGCTCAGACTGCATAATAATACACTAAGCTCTCTGTTCAACCTGCATGATAATACACTGAGCTCTCTGCTGCATGATAATACACTGAGCTCTCTGTTCAACCTGATAATACACTAAGCTCTCTGTTCTATCTGATAATACACTGAGCTCTCTGTTCAATCTGCATGATAATACACTGAGCTCTCTGTTCAAACGGCATGATAATACACTGAGCTCTCTGTTCAACCTGATAATACACTGAGCTCTCTGTTCAAACTGCATGATAATACACTGAGCTCTCTGTTCAACCTGATAATACACTGAGCTCTCTGTTCAACCTGATAATACACTGAGCTCTCTGTTCAAACGGCATGATAATACACTGAGCTCTCTGTTCTATCTGATAATACACTGAGCTCTCTGTTCAACCTGCATGATAATACACTGAGCTCTCTGTTCAACCTGATAATACACTGAGCTCTCTGTTCAAACTGCATGTTAATACACTGAGCTCTCTGTTCAAATTGATAATACACTGAGCTCTCTGTTCAAACTGCATGTTAATACACTGAGCTCTCTGCTGCATGATAATACACTGAGCTCTCTGTTCAAACTGCATGATAATACACTGAGCTCTCTGTTCAACCTGATAATACACTGAGCTCTCTGCTGCATGATAATACACTGAGCTCTCTGTTCAACCTGATAATACACTGAGCTCTCTGCTGCATGATAATACACTGAGCTCTCTGTTCAACCTGATAATACACTGAGCTCTCTGCTGCATGATAATACACTGAGCTCTCTGTTCAAACTGATAATACACTGAGCTCTCTGTTCAATCTGATAATACACTGAGCTCTCTGTTCAAACTGCATGATAATACACTGAGCTCTCTGCTGCATGATAATACACTGAGCTCTCTGTTCAAGCTGCATTTTAAACTGACATATTTTTATGGGAATTTCTATTATCCTAATTAGATTTCCTCTATCAACAGAATACCCTGAACACTCTGATATGGATCTATTTTGGCCTTATATAACCCTTCTATCAACAGAATACCCTGAACACTCTGATATGGATCTATTAAGGCCTTATATAACCCTTCCTCTATCAATAGAATACCCTGAACACTCTGATATGGATCTATTAAGGCCTTATAAAACCCTTCCTCTATCAATAGAATACCCTGAACACTCTGATATGGATCTATTAAGGCCTTATAAAACCCTTATATCAACAGAATACCCTGAACACTCTGATATGGATCTATTAAGGCCTTATAAAACCCTTCCTCTATCAACAGAATACCCTGAACACTCTGATATGGATCTATTAAGGCCTTATAAAACCCTTCCTCTATCAATAGACTACCCTGACCACTCTGATATGCAAATTGGAAACTCTTTATTAGTGGATGAATACAGTGTGTCTGTGTGTGTGTGTGCGTGTGTCTGTGTGTGTGTGTCTGTGTGCGTGTCTGTGCGTGTATGTGTGCGTGTGTGTGTGCGTGTCTGTGTGTGTGCGTGTCTGTGTGTGTCTGTGTGTCTGTGTGTGTATATGTGTGTCTGTGTGTGTCTGTGTGTGTGTGTGTGTGTGTGTATATGTGTGTGTGTGTGTGTCTGTGTGTGTGTGTGTGTGTATATGTGTGTTTGTGTGTCTGTGTGTGTGTGTCTGTGTGTATATGTGTGTCTGTGTGTGTCTGTGTGTGTGTGTGTGTGTGTGTGTGTGTGTGTGTGTGTGTATATATGTGTGTTTGTGTGTGTGTGTGTGTGTGTGTGTGTGTGTGTGTGTGTGTGTGTGTGTGTGTGTGTGTGTGTGTGTGTGTGTGTGTGTATATGTGTGTGTGTGTGTATATGTGTGTGTGTGTCTGTGTGTATATGTGTGTCTGTGTGTGTCTGTGTGTGTGTGTGTGTGTGTGTGTGTGTGTGTGTGTGTGTGTGTGTGTGTGTGTATATATGTGTGTCTGTGTGTGTGTGTGTGTGTGTGTGTGTGTGTGTGTGTGTGTGTGTGTGTGTCTGTGTGTGTCCACCTGTGCCCTCCTGCGGTTGTGTGTCTCTGTCTGTACAAAGGATCTCAAGCTGACACCCAGCTACAGTAATGATACAGGCATTAAGGACCTGGACACCTGGTAGGTCTCATTAATGAGGACAGGCACCATGACTGATTCTGTAAGTCATGGTAGGACAGTCTGATATCAGACCAGGGATTCAGAGGACAGTCTGATATCAGACCAGGGCTTCAGAGGACAGTCTGATATCCAGACCAGGGCTTCAGAGGACAGTCTGATATCCAGACCAGGGCTTCAGAGGACAGTCTGATATCAGACCAGGGCTTCAGAGGAGAGTCTGATATCCAGACCAGGGCTTCAGAGGAGAGTCTGATATCCAGACCAGGGCTTCAGAGGAGAGTCTGATATCAGACCAGGGCTTCAGAGGACAGTCTGATATCAGACCAGGGCTTCAGACAGAAGACAGTCTGATATCCAGACCAGGGCTTCAGACAGAGGACAGTCTGATATCAGACCAGGGCTTCGGACAGAGGACAGTCTGATATCCAGACCAGGGCTTCAGACAGAGGACAGTCTGATATCCAGACCAGGGCTTCTGACAGAGGACAGTCTGATATCCAGACCAGGGCTTCAGACAGAGGACAGTCTGATATCCAGACCAGGGCTTCAGACAGAGGACAGTCTGATATCCAGACCAGGGCTTCAGACAGAGGACAGTCTGATATCCAGACCAGGGCTTCAGACAGAGAAGAGTCTGATAAGGTAATTTCCGACGTTGTGCTTACGTTCGAATTCATAAAAGATACTGAGCATGAAAAACCTTGCTTACGCAGGTTCTAAGAAGCCCATTTGTAACTTACGCTCCTGTGATCTATAATTCTCTAATTAACTTATAATTGACGGCACCTGAAGGTGCCTTACAGTCAGCGATTTCCCCTTACAGAATGCCGGCACAGATGAGGGTTTAGTCAGGAATAGCCATGGACCAAATCAGAAAAGGTAACTTTGTGGAAGACGAGATCACGGCGACGGTAGAGGAGATTGAAGACAGGCAACACGTATTATTCGGTGGACTAAGTAGTGGGTTGACAAACAGAGCCAAACAGGTAGCTTGGGTAACAGGTAGCTTTGGAAAACAGGTAGCTTGGGAAACAGGTAGCTTGGGAAACAGGTAGCTTGGGAAAACAGGTAGCTTGGGAAACAGGTAGCTTGGGAAACAGGTAGCTTGGGAGTGTGTCGTCGCTGCAGTGAACGAGGTGGGGCAGCAAGACAGAACTGTGGCTGATGGGAAAAAGAAAAGGTCTGACCTTAAACTGCCAGGGGAAAGAATAGCCTGACATAACCAGCAGGAAAATCACTTACATCAAGTCTACACTTTGAGTAGAGATAAGATCCTTTCTACTTCAAAATAAGGTTTTATAAAAATGACTTATATTTCCACGTTAGTCATACTTAAGATAAAAAATTGATCTTAAGGCCGTTTTATAAATGAGGCCCCTGAGCTTCAGCTTCAGCCCATCTCATGTATTCCTACGTCATGTTGCCATGGGAGACGACAGGTAGACAGATCCATTACAAACTAGTAGTCCTGTTCCTAGCACCTTATCAGAGACGCAAGAGCACACACACACTGGTACAGTAGGAACAATTACCCTCCTACTGTAGACACAAACACTGGTGCAGTAGGACACATTATCCCTCCTACTGTAGACACAAACACTGGTACAGTAGGACACATTATCCCTCCTACTGTAGACACAAACACTGGTACAGTAGGACACATTATCCCTCCTACTGTAGACACACACACTGGTACAGTAGGACCAATTACCCTCCTACTGTAGACACAAACACTGGTACAGTAGGACAATTATCCCTCCTACTGTAGACACAAACACTGGTACAGTAGGACACATTATCCCTCCTACTGTAGACACAAACACTGGTACAGTAGGACACATTATCCCTCCTACTGTAGACACAAGCCTTTATAACACTGGTACAGTAGGACCCATTATCCCTCCTACTGTAGACACAAACACTGGTACAGTAGGACAATTATCCCTCCTACTGTAGACACAAACACTGGTACAGTAGGACAATTATCCCTCCTACTGTAGACACAAACACTGGTACAGTAGGACACATTATCCCTCCTACTGTAGACACAAACACTGGTACAGTAGGACACATTATCCCTCCTACTGTAGACACAAACACTGGTACAGTAGGACACATTATCCCTCCTACTGTAGACACAAACACTGGTACAGTAGGACCATTATCCCTCCTACTGTAGACACAAACACTGGTACAGTAGGACCCATTATCCCTCCTACTGTAGACACAAACACTGGTACAGTAGGACCCATTACCCCTCCTACTGTAGACAGAAACACTGGTACAGTAGGACCCATTACCCCTCCTACTGTAGACACAAACACTGGTACAGTAGGACCCATTACCCCTCCTACTGTAGACAAAAACACTGGTACAGTAGGACCCATTACCCCTCCTACTGTAGACACAAACACTGGTACAGTAGGACACATTATCCCTCCTACTGTAGACACAAACACTGGTACAGTAGGACACATTATCCCTCCTACTGTAGACACAAACACTGGTACAGTAGGACACATTATCCCTCCTACTGTAGACACAAACACTGGTACAGTAGGACACATTTTTCCCCGCAACTGTAGACACAAACACTGGTACAGTAGGACCCATTATCCCTCCTACTGTAGACACAAACACTGGTACAGTAGGACCCATTATCCCTCCTACTGTAGACACAAACACTGGTACAGTAGAACACATTATCCCTCCTACTGTAGACACAAACACTGGTACAGTAGGACCCATTATCCCTCCTACTGTAGACAGAAACACTGGTACAGTAGGACACATTATCCCTCCTACTGTAGACACAAACAATGGTACAGTAGGACACATTATCCCTCCTACTGTAGACACAAACACTGGTACAGTAGGACCCATTACCCATCCTACTGTAGACACAAACACTGGAAGAGTAGAACACATTATCCCTCCTACTGTAGACACAAACACTGGTACAGTAGGATCCATTATCCCTCCTACTGTAGACACAAACACTGCTACAGTAGGACACATTATCCCTCCTACTGTAGTCACAAGCCTTTATAACACTGGTACAGTAGGACCCATTATCCCTCCTACTGTAGACACAAACACTGGTACAGTAGAACACATTATCCCTCCTACTGTAGACACAAACACTGGTACAGTAGGACCCATTACCCCTCCTACTGTAGACACAAACACTGGTACAGTAGGACCCATTACCCTCCTACTGTAGACACAAACACTGGTACAGTAGGACCCATTACCCCTCCTACTGTAGACACAAACACTGGTACAGTAGGACCCATTACCCCTCCTACTGTAGACACAAACACTGGTACAGTAGGACCCATTACCCCTCCTACTGTAGACACAAGCCTTTACAACTATTCCTTATTCATATTGAAAAGGTGATTATCCCAATGCAGTGTATTATCAGGTTGAACAGAGAGCTCAGTGTATTATCAGGTTGAACAGAGAGCTCAGTGTATTATCAGTTTGAACAGAGAGCTCAGTGTATTATCATGCAGTTAGAACAGAGAGCTCAGCGTATTATCATGCAGTTTGAACAGAGAAATCAGTATATTATCAGATTGAACAGAGAGCTCAGTGTATTATCATGCAGTTTGAACAGAGAGCTCAGTGTATTATCAGTTTGAACAGAGAGCTCAGTGTATTATCAGTTTGAACAGAGAGCTCAGTGTATTATCATGCAGTTTGAACAGAGAGCTCGGTGTATTATCAGGTTGAACAGAGAGCTCAGTGTATTATCATGCAGTTTGAACAGAGAGCTCAGTGTATTATCAGGTTGAACAGAGAGCTCAGTGTATTATCATGCAGTTTGAACAGAGAGCTCGGTGTATTATCAGGTTGAACAGAGAGCTCAGTGTATTATCATGCAGTTTGAACAGAGAGCTCAGTGTATTATCAGGTTGAACAGAGAGCTCAGTGTATTATCATGCAGTTTGAACAGAGAGCTCAGTGTATTATCATGCAGTTTGAACAGAGAGCTCAGTGTATTATCATGCAGTTTGAACAGAGAGCTCAGTGTATTATCAATCAGTTTGAACAGAGAGCTCAGTGTATTATCA
The DNA here is from genome assembly GCF_901001165.1 of Salmo trutta. Taxonomy (NCBI): domain Eukaryota; kingdom Metazoa; phylum Chordata; class Actinopteri; order Salmoniformes; family Salmonidae; genus Salmo; species Salmo trutta. Next base: position 81,589 of record NW_021822835.1, on the reverse strand, counting down.
TGCAGTTAGAACAGAGAGCTCAGTGTATTATCAGTTTGAACAGAGAGCTCAGTGTATTATCATGCAGTTAGAACAGAGAGCTCAGTGTATTATCAGTTAGAACAGAGAGCTCAGTGTATTATCAATTTGAACAGAGAGCTCAGTGTATTATCAGGTTGAACAGAGAGCTCAGTGTATTATCAGGTTGAACAGAGAGCTCAGTGTATTATCAGGTTGAACAGATAGCTCAGTGTATTATCAATCAGTTTGAACAGAGAGCTCAGTGTATTATCATGCAGTTAGAACAGAGAGCTCAGTGTATTATCAGTTTGAACAGAGAGCTCAGTGTATTATCATGCAGTTTGAACAGAGAGCTCAGTGTATTATCAGTTTGAACAGAGAGCTTAGTGTATTATCTTGCAGCAGAGAGCTCAGTGTATTATCATGCAGCAGAGAGCTCAGTGTATTATCATGCAGTTTGAACAGAGAGCTCAGTGTATTATCATGCAGTTTGAACAGAGAGCTCAGTGTATTATCAGGTTGAACAGAGAGCTCAGTGTATTATCAGTTAGAACAGAGAGCTCAGTGTATTATCATGCAGTTTTAACAGAGAGCTCAGTGTATTATCAGTTAGAACTGAGAGCTCAGTGTATTATCATGCAGTTTGAACAGAGAGCTCAGTGTATTATCTTGCAGGTTGTACAGAGCATAAAGGATAAATAAACGTCCCCATAAAGGATGTTTCCAGTTCCATCATGTAACGGCTGTCGTCTGAAGAAGTGGACCAAGGTGCAGCGGAGTTAGCGTTCATTATTAGAATTTAATATAAACAACGTGAACACTATACAAAACAAGAAAAGAGCAAACCGACAGCAAACAGTCCTGTCTGGTACAAAACACTGACAGAAACAATTACCCACAAAACCCAAAGGAAAAACATGCTCCTTATGTGTGACTCCCAATCAGCAGCAACGAGCTTCAGCTGTGCCTGATTGGGAGCCACACACACGGCCCAAAACAAAGAAATACCAAAACATAGAAAAAGGAACATAGAACGCCCACCCAATGTAACACCCTGGCCTAACCAAAATAAAGAACAAAAACCCCTCTCTATGGCCAGGGCGTTACACATCATCACGTTACATCTCCCAGAACTCCACTGTGTGTTACAGGGTAAAACGTCCCCATAAAGGATGTTTCCAGTTCCATCATCACGTTACATCTCCCAGAACACCACTGTGTGTTACAGGGTAAAACGTCCCCATAAAGGATGTTTCCAGTTCCATCATCACGTTACATCTCCCAGAACACCACTGTGTGTTACAGGGTAAAACGTCCCCATAAAGGATATTTCCAGTTCCATCATCACGTTACATCTCCCAGAACACCACTGTGTGTTACAGGGTAAAACGTCCCCATAAAGGATGTTTTCAGTTCCATCATCATGTTACATCTAGACTCAGGATAAACAAGTTCATCTAACTGGAGTCTTTTCTTAATTATTCCGTTTCCTAATTATTTGTGGAGTAAAGGGAAGTGATGTTTTAGCGTGGAGCTGAGGCTAGAGAGTTGTTCCCTACGAGGATGTAAAGGAGCGATGTGTATGAGACTTCCCTGACTTCTCTGTCCTCTGGCTGGTTGTCAGGCCCCAGGCCAGCCCTAGAGAAGGCCCTCTCTCTACACTGAAGATAAATGGATTATTCCCTGTAGTATTACTGATGAATAAGCTGGCCCAGCCAGCCATACACACCAAGGCTCCTCAGTGCTCTGAATAACCTGGCCCAGCCAGCCATACACACCAAGGCTCCTTGGTGCCCTGAATAACCTGGCCCAGCCAGCCATACACCCCAAGGCTCCTCGGTGCTCTGAATAACCTGGCCCAGCCAGCCATACACACCAAGGCTCCTCAGTGCTCTGAATACCCAGCCAGCCATACACACCAAGGCTCCTCAGTGCTCTGAATAACCTGGCCCAGCCAGCCATACACACCAAGGCTCCTCAGGGCTCTGAATAACCTGGCCCAGCCAGCCATACACACCAAGGCTCCTCGTTGCTCTGCGACAAGGTAACTTTTCAGAATAGGTTGTTGAACTGAGGAATCAACAACTTCCACTTTGACATAAATGTCATTGAAGACAGTCGTAGCACTGACGTACATTTGAATACCTGTGGAATTATACTGAAGGATCACAGGTATTCATGATGTCACCAAGAGATTAGATGACTAAAAGATTAAATATATCCGATGAGTTCATAACTAACGGTCGCGCTCTTCATTTCACTTAATGCTGAACGTGTAAAGTTAGCGGAGGTAAAGTCTACCATGCAGCTGCTGCTTCCTGCTGTACACAGGGAGCGAGTGGTGTACTTTACTCTGTTGTTACTAGAAACATACTGAACCTTGTCTGGCTTCTACTGTCACAATCAAACAATATTTAATATTTAATAAACTATATTTTCTATTTAATAGGATTCAGAAATAAACCCCATCAAGATGAAACGACATATCCACTGTTAATATGATGTATAAATAAACCAAATATGGAATATTAGATTCAGGAAAGTAAAGTCTGGTAATTAACCGAATCAACTTTGTTTTTCAAGCTAATAAGGTATCGACTCTGAGATGTACAGTTTCTTTGTTTCGACTGTATTCCTGTTTCTCCGAGGCTAAAAGCCACAGCTCTCTGAGTTCTTCACCCAGATAACAGTTGGGTAGAGTAGCACGAGTCCCCAAGGAGGCCGTTTCTCTGCCTTCTCCTTCATTTACATTGAAAGGATCCATGTTGTTTCTGTATCTTGTGCGTATTCTGGGTTCCTGATATTTGCATTTCTGTAACAACAAAGGCCAGTCTTGTCAGATCAGAGACTCAGAATGTTGTTCTCCAACGTAATGAACAGGTTGCTTTACACTCCTTAAAGACAATCAAATCCTCTAGCAGGGAATCCTGTTTAACTCATAGAGTAAGATGGCGTGCAGAGGAAATGCAGAAACCCTTGAAGGGCAGGAGTTAAACGGTCTACTTTACTCTGCACCTGTGTGTGTTCAGCTGGGGTAAGCACTGGAGTTAGCCAACCAGTTTCCTTCTGCTCTCAGTTGCTACTAGAAACAGCGATATGCCATTACTGTTCTGTAGTTACAGTAATATCCTCTTTAAGATGTGTAACTGAAGTTGATATTACTGTGGTTCGCCAGCATATGATTACCTGGAAGAACGGAGATTGAAATGTGACTGTTTGACTGCGTTTAGTAATGAGGTACTTAAGATCTAACTGATCTGGTCTCTAAATTGGTGTTGAAGCATGGCTCTATATCAAACCCAATTACTACTGCTGAGAAGAGGGGAGGAGAGGAGAGGAGAAGAGAAGAGAGGAGAAGAGAGGAGAGGAGAAGAGAGGAGAGGAGAGGAGAGGAGGGGAAAGGAGAGGAGAGGAGGGGAGAGGAGAGGAGAGGAGAAGAGAAGAGAAGAGAGGAGAGGAGAAGAGAGGAGAGGAGAGGAGAGGAGGGGAGGGGAGAGGAGCGGGGGAGAGGAGAGGAGAGGAGAGGAGAGGAGAGAAGAGAAGAGAAGAGGAGAGGGGGCAGGAGAGGAGAGGAGAGGAGAGGAGAGGAGAGGGGGAGGGATGAGAGGAGAGGAGGGGAAAGGAGAAGAGGAGGGGGGAGGGAGGAGAGGAGAGGAGAGGAGGGAGGGAGGGAGGGAGGGAGGGAGGGAGGGAGGGAGGGAGGGAGGGAGGAGAGGAGAGAGAGAGAGAAAGTAAGAGAGGGGGAGAGAGGGGGGAGAGAGAGAGAGAGCGAGAGAGTGGGAGGGAGAGAAAGAGAGAGGAGGAGAGACTCAAATGTCTGCTGAAGTCAATTGTCTGCTGTTTGCTTTTGATCTGGTACTTCTGTCCCCAACCAAGGAGGGTCTACAGCAGCACCTAAATCTTCTGCACAGATTCTGTCAGACCTGGGCCCTGAGAGTAAATCTCAGTAAGACAAAAAATAATGGTGTTCCAAAAAAGGTCCAAATTCCATCTAGACAGTGTTGCCCTAGAGCACACAAACAAACGATACATACCTCGGCCTAAACACCAACGCCACAGGTAACTTCCACAAAGCTGTGAACGATCTGAGAGAAAAGGCAAGAAGCGGCTTCTACGCCATCAAAAGGAACATAAAATGTGGCATACCAATTAGGATCTGGCTAAAAATACTTGAATCAGTTATTGAACCCATTGCCCTTTATGGTTGTGAGGTCTGGGGTCCGCTCACCAACCAAGAATTCACAAATGGGACGAACAGCAAATCGAGACTCCGCATGCAGGATTCTGCAAAGATACCTCCATGTACAGCGTAAAACACCAAGTAAGTGGCAGAATACCTGACCACTGTGACTGACCCAAAATGAAGGAATGTTTTGACTATGTACAAACTCAGTGAGCATAGCCTTGCTATTGAGAGAGGCCACCGTAGGCAGACCTTCTCAAGAAAAGACACACTGCCCACAAAATGAGGTGGAAACTGAGCTGCACTTCCTAACCTCTTGCCAAATGTATGACCATACTAGAGACACATATTTCCCTCAGATTACACAGATCCACAAAGAATTAGAAAACAAATCCAATTTTGATTAACTCCCATATCTATTGGGTGGAATACCACAGTTTGCCATAACAGCAGCAAGATGTGTGACCTGTTGCCACAAGAAAAGGGCAACCAGTGAATAACAAACACAATTATAAACACAACCAATATTTATGTTTATTTATTTTCACTTTTGTACATCGCTATTTTCACATCGTTATAACACTTTATATAGACATAATATGACATTTGAAATCTCTATATCCTTTTTGAACTTTTGTGAGTGAAATCTTTTCTTTGCAATTGTTATTATATAAACATATGTTTCCCATGCCAGTAAATCTATTTTCCTACTGTAGACTGCTGTAAACTCTAATAAAAGTCCCAGAATATCTCTATTTCTACATGAGACTGCTGTAAACTCTAATAAAGGTCCTAGAATATCTCTATTTCTACTGTAGACTGCTGTTAACTATATTAAAGGTCCCAGAATATCTCTATTTCTACTGTAGACTGCTGTAAACTATATTAAAGGTCCCAGAATATCTCTATTTCTACTGTGGACTGCTGTAAACTGGGTCAAAGATGAGATGGGTAATTTTGGTGTCCGAAGGCCATTCCATTTAACATAAAAAGATAAACAAGTATAAATATAATATTAATTCACTCAACTCTTTTCACCCAGAAATATTTGTATTGCAAACTATTAAATTAAGGGAGTTATTGATCTCTAAAGTGTCAAAACGTCCTTCAGTGTAACTGTCCTGGTTAAAATTCTAATGACAAAAGTGTTTTTAAAATGTAGAAATTCATTGTGAAAATATAAATGAACACCCATGGCATAATTGTTTTAGTGTTTGCAACAATATAAAGAATAATGGGTGACAAACTGTATCTAAAAAAATATTTAAAAACTTGAGTAACTTTTGTCTGTACTTTTGCGCTTCATCGATGTCATTCAGTAGCACAAAGGTAAAATGTCATTTTAAAGCATGTCACATGACGGTGATCATGTGACAGTGTGTGACATCACAAAGAAGACTCATTGAAGACCCGTCTATCAATGTGATGAGGTGAGTAAATCTTTGTAAACAAAAACGCATATCCTTCAGTACAACACAGAAAACATATTTGTAATGTTATTATTTTATAAAAAGCTGTATTAATTATGAAAAGTAAGGATCATCTTTATAGGTCAAGGTCATTACTTTATATAGGTGGCCAAGGAACTGCCTGTTAAATATGTTTATGTATGAAACACATCTTTCAGTATCACACTTTTGTCCTTCAGCAGAACAAAAGTTTCATGTTTTACCATTATGCTGAATGACATTTGCTTTGTTATCCCAGGTTTTCACTAGTTTACGTCATTTAATCATGAAATTCATATTTACTTGTTGTATGAATACTGAATATGACCATTTAAAACTATTTCATGGCATTTTAAGGTATTTCAAGGCACATAATCTTTAGACACTTAACATTAAGTTGCACTATTACACTGTAGTTCATTTTATTTGTATTTTTTTTTATTTCACCTTTATTTAACCAGGTAGGCCAGTTGAGAACAAGTCCTTTATTTAACCAGGTAGGCCAGTTGAGAACAAGTCCTTTATTTAACCAGGTAGGCCAGTTGAGAACAAGTCCTTTATTTAACCAGGTAGGCCAGTTGAGAACAAGTTCTCATTTACAACTGCGACCTGGCCAAGATAAAGCAAAGCAGTGCGACAAAAAACAACAACACAGAGTCAGACATGGGATAAACAAAAGTACAGTCAATAACAATAGAAGAAAATCTATACACAGTGTGTGCAAATGGCATAAGGAGGTAAGGCAATAAATAGGCCATAGTAAATAAAAACAAGATTGGGATGAAGTAGGTAGTTGGATGGGCTATTTACAGATGGGCTGTGTACAGCTGCAGTGGTCGGTGAGCTGCTCAGATAGCTGATGTTTAATCTTAGGGATAGGCATCCCGCTAGGGGGACACCAACATCCGGTGAAATTGGAGGGCGCGAAATTCAAATAAATAATCGTAATATTAAACATTCATGAACATACAAGTATCTTATATAATTTAAAAACTTAAATTATTGTTAATCTAACTGCGTTGTCTGATTTACAGTAGGCTTTACAGCGAAAGCATACCATGCGATTGTTTGAGGATGGCGCCCCACATCAACATATTTTTCAACCAGCACAGGCTTCACAAAATCACACATAGCGGTTAAATAAAACACTTACTTTTGAAGATTTTTCTCTGTTTGCAATCCCAAGGGTCCCAGCTACAACATGAATGGTCATTTTGTTAGATAAAATCCTTCTTTATATCCAAAAAGTCTGTTTAGTTGACGCCATCGATTTCAGTAATCCACTCATTCAACATGAAGACAAAGGAGTCCAAAAAGCTACTGCTAAACTCCGTTCAAACAAGTCAAACAATGTTTCTATTTAATCCTCAGGTACCCTAAAATGTAAATAAACTATAATATTTCATACGGAAAGTAGTATGTTCAATAGGAATGTAAAATTAGTAAGCAAAGCGCCCTCTTCCTCACGCGCTGAAAGACTTATATTGTTCCGGTGCTCTCTTCACCAAAACTCCAAATTCTTGCTTGTTTTTCAAGAAACAAGCCTGAAACCTTGAATAAAGACTGTTGACATCTAGTGGAAGCCATATGAATTGCAATCTGGAAGCTGGAATTACATTGGACCCATAGCTTTCCATTGTAAGAACCTTGGACCTCAAAGAAAAAGGATTCTGGTTGGTTTTTCTTCCGATTTTCGCCTGCCATATCAATTCTGTTATAGTCTCAGTCAGTTCTATTTAATGCTACCAATTTTATGCATATCCTGGCTTCTGGGCCTGAGTAACAGGCAGTTTACTTTGGGCACATCAGTCAGGTGGAAATTCAGAAAACTAGACCCTATCCCTAAAGTGAGGGAAAAATAAGTCTCCAACTTCAGCAATTTTTGCAATTCGTTCCAGTCATTGGCAGCAGAAAACTGGAAGGAAAGGCGGCCAAAGGAGGTGTTGGATTTGGGGAAGACCAGTGAGATAGCAAAGACTTATAGATGACCTTGAGCCAGTGGGTCTAGTGATGAAAATGTAGCAAGGGCCAGCCGACGAGAGCATACAGGTCACAATGGTGGGTGGTATATGGGGCTTTGGTAACAAAACGGATGGCACTGTGATAGACTGCATCCAATTTACTGAGTAGAGTGTTGGAGGCTATTTTGTAAATGACATTGCCGAAGTCGAGGATCGGTAGTTGGCAGCGTGAGTGAAGGAGGCTTTGTTTTGCGAAATAGGACACCGATTCTAGATTTAATTTTGGATTGGAGATGCTTAATATGAGTCTGGAAGGAGAGTTTACCGTCTAGCCAGACACCTAGGTATTTATAGTTGTCCACATATTCTAAGTCAGAACCGTCCAGAGCAGTGATGCTAGTCGGGCAAGCGGGTGCGGGCAGCGAACAGTTGAAAAGCATGCATTTAGTTTTACTAGCGTTTAAGAGCAGTTGGAGACCACAGAAGGAGCATTGTATGGCTTTTGTTGACCTTTATTTTACTAGGCAAGTCAGTTAAGTTCTTATTTTCAATGACAGCCTAGGAACAGTGGGTTGACTGCCTTGTTCAGGGACAGAACGACAGATTTGTACCTTGTCAGCTCGGGGATTTGAACATGCAGTTACTAGTCAGTTACTAGTCCAATGCTCTAACCACTAGGCTACACTGCCACATTGTTAACAGTGTCCAAAGAAGGGCCAGTGTTTAAATGTGTTTAAAGGTCCCAGAAGATATATATTTATACTGTAAACTGCCGTAAACTACATTATAGGCCCCGGAAGATCTCTAATTCTACTGTAAACGGCTGTAAACTACATTATAGGCCCCGGAAGATCTCTAATTCTACTGTAAACGGCTGTAAACTACATTATAGGCCCCGGAAGATCTCTAATTCTACTGTAAACTGCTGTAAACTACATTATAGGCCCCGGAAGAGCTCTAATTCTACTGTAAACTCCTGATTCTCTTTGTACAATTTTTTTTATTTGCCTTTAGATTACAGTAAATAGAATCCCTACAATCCTCTTAAAAATATATTTTTTAAATTGGAATCATTAGTATTTTTTATTCTACTGCCAGTCATTGTTTAAGTTGAAAACCTCTATGTTTGGACGATGAAGACGTGTCTTTTTTCCTTAGCGACTCTATAAAGAGACGTAATACTTTATCGAGCCTGTTTGTTTATCTGTGTAACGGAGATCGCTGGGCAGGAATCATCCTGCAGAATATATGAAGCCTAACCCTATATGCCATGTGCAGCATTCCATTATTTACTACAGTTTCTAAAGATAAACTGCTGGTGAAGTGAACGCTGTTATCCCCAGTCAGCTCTAAACAGAGTCTTAATAAGGCTGTCTGAGCCAGGCTAGATGGACACTGCATCTGTCCTCACACAGAGAGAAGATCAACTACAAACTAATGATGTTATTAACGCATTTTACAGTGATACATACTTCAGCTCTACGCAGAACATATTTAAAATATATTTAGTGCTTCCTATTGGGAGATTAGGATCCTTTCAGTTTAGAGATAATCAATGTGGTGTAGTGGTTGTCCGTGCCGACCAACCGGACTGTGGCTAGACGCTGCAACACAAGGCAGGACAGTAAGCGCAATAGAAGAGGCTTCCTGGTGACATTATTCATCTGCGTTTTCTGGAAATGGAACCAGTTGTCAAAGAACTGCTCTCTGATATTCAATCACACATCCCATTGCCTTGGCTGTATAATTCATTTGCACTGTAAAAGCACACAATAAAACAGACTTTTGACTGCACAATTGACTGTGAAATAGCTTCATCTTACCCAGAAGAATCAGATGAATAATGTTATTTCCTACAGACATATTGTCTTTACACATTTCTACATTCATTATAGTGCTGAAGATATGCAGTACCAGACCTAAACAGCTCTTTATGTTTCACTACATTAACTACATAACATATTACATTAGATATCCATGTTTCACTACATAACATACTACATTAGATATCCATGTTTCACTACATAACATACTATATTAGATATCCATGTTTCACTACATAACATACTACATTAGATATCCATGTTTCACTACATAACATACTACATTAGATATCCATGTTTCACTACATAACATACTACATTACATATCCATGTTTCACTACATAACATACTACATTAGATATCCATGTTTCACTACATAACATACTACATTAGATATCCATGTTTCACTACATTAACTACATAACATACTACATTAGATATCCATGTTTCACTACATAACATATTACATTAGATATCCATGTTTCACTACATAACATACTACATTAGATATCCATGTTTCACTACATAACATACTACATTAGATATCCATGTTTCACTACATTAACTACATAACATACTACATTAGATATCCATGTTTCACTACATAACATACTACATTAGATATCCATGTTTCACTACATAACATACTACATTAGATATCCATGTTTCACTACATAACATACTACATTAGATATCCATGTTTCACTACATTAACTACAAAACATACTACATTATATATCCATGTTTCACTACATAACATACTACATTAGATATCCATGTTTCACTACATAACATACTACATTAGATATCCATGTTTCACTACATAACATACTACATTAGATATCCATGTTTCACTACATAACATACTACATTAGATATCCATGTTTCACTACATTAACTAAATAACATACTACATTAGATATCCATGTTTCACTACATAACATATTACATTAGATATCCATGTTTCACTACATAACATACTACATTAGATATCCATGTTTCACTACATAACATACTACATTAGATATCCATGTTTCACTACATAACATACTACATTAGATATCCATGTTTCACTACATAACATACTACATTAGATATCCATGTTTCACTACATTAACTACATAACATACTACATTAGATATCCATGTTTCACTACATAACATACTACATTAGATATCCATGTTTCACTACATAACATACTACATTAGATATCCATGTTTCACTACATAACATACTACATTAGATATCCATGTTTCACTACATAACATACTACATTAGATATCCATGTTTCACTACATAACATACTACATTAGATATCCATGTTTCACTACATAACATATTACATTAGATATCCATGTTTCACTACATAACATACTACATTAGATATCCATGTTTCACTACATAACATACTACATTTGATATCCATGTTTCACTACATAACATACTACATTAGATATCCATGTTTCACTACATTAACTACATAACATACTACATTAGATATCCATGTTTCACTACAGAACATACTACATTAGATATCCATCTTTCACTACATAACATACTACATTAGATATCCATGTTTCACTACATTAACTACATAACATACTACATTAGATATCCATGTTTCACTACATAACATACTACATTAGATATCCATGTTTCACTACATAATATACTACATTAGATATCCATATTTCACTACATAACATACTACATTAGATATCCATGTTTCACTACATAACATACTACATTAGATATCCATGTTTCACTACATAACATACTACATTAGATATCCATGTTTCACTACGTAACATACTACATTAGATATCCATGTTTCACTACATAACATACTACATTAGATATCCATGTTTCACTACATAACATGCTACATTAGATATCCATGTTTCACTACATTCACTACATAACATACTACATTAGATATCCATGTTTCTGTCACGCTCTGACCTTAGAGATCCTTTTAATTCTCTATTTGGTTCGGTCAGGGTGTGACTAGGGTGGGCAATCTAGTTTTTCTTTTTCTTCGTTGGCCTGGTGTGGTTCCCAATCAGAGGCAGCTGTTTATCCTTGTCTCTGATTGGGGATCATACTTAGGCAGCCTTTTTCCACCTTTAGTTTGTGGGATCTTGTTTTTGGTTCTGTGCTGTGTAGCCCTACTGAACATTACAAACAGAACTTATTTGTTTTGTTTCGATGTTCTTTTTAATAAAGACAGATATACACCTACCACTCTGCACCTTGGTCCAATCCTTCCTACAACGACCGTAACATATTCACTATATTCACTCATTAATGTATTACCTTAGATATCCATGTTTCACTCATTAATGTATTACATTAGATATCCATTAGACAAAAGAATACAGGAGTCATGCAAAGACTTAAATTAGTTGGCCCCCTCATGTTAAATTATAGTTAGATGGAATACAGCTTTTAATAATTATTTAGGAAATAAAGATGAATAAAATAAACACACTTTCCAAACATATCCTGTGATGCGTTTTGAACCATAATGCTAGTTACATAGTACAGTGAGTCCTGGCGTAGCTCTCTTCCTACATCCCTCCCTGTCTGTGTTTTTCATTAGCTGGTTTTCCATTATCTGCAGCCATCTAGTGTTGCTTCTGTGTCCTAGAAATTTCCCTGCTCCTCTTCTACAGAATTTACTATTGACATTATGCTGCTCCTCTTCTACAGGCTTTACTACAGGACATTACCATGCTCCTCTTTTACACACATTAATACTGGAGATACATACTGCTGCTAGATGCGTTGTAATAGTTAATACCGTATTGAGACTAATAGTTGTATCTCAATAAATATGATTACCTGACAGAATGGTGGTTGATTACGGCAATAAAGAATTAAAAAGACCGTGATAAACTGAGCTGAAGGTGATGAGAGAAACACCTGTAGAGAATGATAAAGACCGTGATAAACTGAGCTGAAGGTGAGGAGAGAAACACCTGTAGAGAATGATAAAGACCGTGATAAACTGAGCTGAAGGTGATGAGAGAGAGGAAGCCCTCCTATAATACCATCAGTCACAGTACAAAACACAGACTGGATGAATAAAAAGTGAAGGTTGGAACATTTTGGAAGACAAAGACCTGAATTGAAGTATGTGAGTTTGTTGGGTGAAATAAACGACTTTAGAGGTGATGTAGTGTTCAAACAGAGATCAGACACCTGCAGTCTAGAGGTGATGTAGTGTTCAGACAGTCAGAGATCAGACACCTGCAGTCTAGAGGTGATGTAGTGTTCAGTCAGAGATCAAACACCTGCAGTCTAGAGGTGATGTAGTGTTCAGTCAGAGATCAGACACCTGCAGTCTAGAGGTGATGTAGTACTCAGTCAGTCAGAGATCAGACACCTGCAGTCTAGAGGTGATGTAGTGTTCAGACAGAGATCAGACACCTGCAGTCTAGAGGTGACGTAGTATTCAGTCAGAGATAAGACACCTGCAGTCTAGAGGTGATGTAGTGTTCAGTCAGAGATCAGACACCTGCAGTCTAGAGGTGACGTAGTGATCAGACAGAGATCAGACACCTGCAGTCTAGAGGTGATGTAGTGTTCAGACAGAGATCAGACACCTGCAGTCTAGAGGTGATGTAGTGTTCAGACAGAGATCAGACACCTGCAGTCTACAGAGATCAGACACCTGCAGTCTAGAGGTGATGTAGTGTTCAGTCAGATATCAGACACCTGCAGTCTAGAGGTGATGTAGTTTTCAGTCAGAGATCAGACACCTGCAGTCTAGAGGTGATGTAGTTTTCAGTCAGAGATCAGACACCTGCAGTCTAGAGGTGATGTAGTGTTCAGACAGAGATCAGACACCTGCAGTCTAGAGGTGGTGTAGTGTTCAGACAGAGATCAGACACCTGCAGTCTAGAGGTGATGTAGTGTTCAGACAGAGATCAGACACCTGCAGTCTAGAGGTGATGTAATGTTCAGTCAGAGATCAGACACCTGCAGTCTAGAGGTGATGTAATGTTCAGTCAGAGATCAGACACCCGCAGTCTAGAGGTGATGTAGTGATCAGTCAGAGATCAGACACCTGCAGTCTAGAGGTGATGTAGTGTTCAGTCAGTCAGAGATCAGACACCTGCAGTCTAGAGGTGATGTAGTGATCAGTCAGAGATCAGACACCTGCAGTCTAGAGGTGATGTAGTGTTCAGTCAGTCAGAGATCAGACACCTGCAGTCTAGAGGTGATGTAGTGTTCAGACAGAGATCAGACACCTGCAGTCTAGAGGTGATGTAGTATTCAGACAGTCAGAGATCAGACACCTGCAGTCTAGAGGTCATGTAGTGTTCAGTCATAGATCAGACACCTGCAGTCTAGAGGTGATGTAGTGTTCAGTCAGAGATCAGACACCTGCAGTCTAGAGGTAATGTAGTGTTCAGTCAGAGATCAGACACCTGCAGTCTAGAGGTGATGTAGTATTCAGTCAGAGATCAGACACCTGCAGTCTAGAGGTGATGTAGTGTTCAGTCAGAGATCAGACACCTGCAGTCTAGAGGTGATGTAGTGTTCAGACAGAGATCAGACACCTGCAGTCTAGAGGTGATATAGTGATCAGACAGAGATCAGACACCTGCAGTCTAGAGGTGATGTAGTGTTCAGACAGAGATCAGACACCTGCAGTCTAGAGGTGATGTAGTGTTCAGTCAGAGATCAGACACCTGCAGTCTAGAGGTGATGTAGTGTTCAGACAGTCAGATATCAGACACCTGCAGTCTAGAGGTGATGTAGTATTCAGTCAGAGATCAGACACCTGCAGTCTAGAGGTGATGTAGTGTTCAGACAGAGATCAGACACCTGCAGTCTAGAGGTGATGTAGTGTTCAGACAGAGATCAGACACCTGCAGTCTAGAGGTGATGTAGTATTCAGACAGACAGAGATCAGACACCTGCAGTCTAGAGGTGATGTAGTGATCAGACAGAGATCAGACACCTGCAGTCTAGAGGTGATGTAGTATTCAGACAGACAGAGACCAGACAACTGCAGTCTAGAGGTGATGTAGTGTTCAGTCAGAGATCAGACTCCTGCAGTCTAGAGGTGACGTAGTGATCAGACAGAGATCAGACACCTGCAGTCTAGAGGTGATGTAGTGTTCAGACAGAGATCAGACACCTGCAGTCTAGAGGTGATGTAGTGTTCAGACAGAGATCAGACACCTGCAGTCTACAGAGATCAGACACCTGCAGTCTAGAGGTGATGTAGTGTTCAGTCAGAGATCAGACACCTGCAGTCTAGAGGTGATGTAGTTTTCAGTCAGAGATCAGACACCTGCAGTCTAGAGGTGATGTAGTTTTCAGTCAGAGATCAGACACCTGCAGTCTAGAGGTGATGTAGTGTTCAGACAGAGATCAGACACCTGCAGTCTAGAGGTGGTGTAGTGTTCAGACAGAGATCAGACACCTGCAGTCTAGAGGTGATGTAGTGTTCAGACAGAGATCAGACACCTGCAGTCTAGAGGTGATGTAGTGTTCAGTCAGAGATCAGACACCTGCAGTCTAGAGGTGATGTAGTTTTCAGTCAGAGATCAGACACCTGCAGTCTAGAGGTGATGTAGTGTTCAGACAGAGATCAGACACCTGCAGTCTAGAGGTGGTGTAGTGTTCAGACAGAGATCAGACACCTGCAGTCTAGAGGTGATGTAGTGTTCAGACAGAGATCAGACACCTGCAGTCTAGAGGTGATGTAATGTTCAGTCAGAGATCAGACACCTGCAGTCTAGAGGTGATGTAATGTTCAGTCAGAGATCAGACACCCGCAGTCTAGAGGTGATGTAGTGATCAGTCAGAGATCAGACACCTGCAGTCTAGAGGTGATGTAGTGTTCAGTCAGTCAGAGATCAGACACCTGCAGTCTAGAGGTGATGTAGTGTTCAGACAGAGATCAGACACCTGCAGTCTAGAGGTGATGTAGTATTCAGACAGTCAGAGATCAGACACCTGCAGTCTAGAGGTCATGTAGTGTTCAGTCATAGATCAGACACCTGCAGTCTAGAGGTGATGTAGTGTTCAGTCAGAGATCAGACACCTGCAGTCTAGAGGTAATGTAGTGTTCAGTCAGAGATCAGACACCTGCAGTCTAGAGGTGATATAGTGATCAGACAGAGATCAGACACCTGCAGTCTAGAGGTGATGTAGTGTTCAGACAGAGATCAGACACCTGCAGTCTAGAGGTGATGTAGTGTTCAGTCAGAGATCAGACACCTGCAGTCTAGAGGTGATGTAGTATTCAGACAGTCAGAGATCAGACACCTGCAGTCTAGAGGTGATGTAGTGTTCAGGTAGAGATCAGACACTTGCAGTCTAGAGGTGATGTAACTCTGTGTGTGTCTAACTCTGCCGTTTCAGTCCTGTCTGTCCCTGTGTTGACCACGGTGTGGTCTGTCCCTGTGTTGACCACGGTGTCGTCTGTCCCTGTGTTGACCACGGTGTGGTCTGTCCCTGTGTTGACCACGGTGTGGTCTGTCTGTGTTGACCATGTGTGGTCTGTCCCTGTGTTGACCATGTGTGGTCTGTCTGTGTTGACCACGGTGTGGTCTGTCTGTGTTGACCATGGTGTGGTCTGTCCCTGTGTTGACCACGGTGTGGTCTGTCCCTGTGTTGACCACGGTGTGGTTTGTCTGTGTTGACCACGGTGTGGTCTGTCTCTGTGTTGACCACGGTGTGGTCTGTCCCTGTGTTGACCACGGTGTGGTTTGTCTGTGTTGACCACGGTGTGGTCTGTCTCTGTGTTGACCACGGTGTGGTCTGTCCCTGTGTTGACCACGGTGTGGTCTGTCTGTGTTGACCACGGTGTGGTCTGTCTGTGTTGACCACGGTGTGGTCTGTCTCTGTGTTGACCACGGTTTGGTCTTTCCCTGTGTTGACCACGGTGTGGTCTGTCTGTGTTGACCACGGTGTGGTCTGTCCCTGTGTTGACCACGGTGTGGTCTTTCCCTGTGTTGACCACGGTGTGGTCTGTCTGTGTTGACCACGGTGTGGTCTGTCTGTGTTGACCACGGTGTGGTCTGTCTGTGTTGACCACGGTGTGGTTTGTCTGTGTTGACCACGTTGTGGTCTGTCCGTGTGTCTAACTGTGAATAAATAATAATGGCAAGTTCTCTGCTCCAGCTTCCTCCTATCACAACACAACAGTATTCAGCTGAGAGAAATGCATTTGAAATGAACAGCAGCAGCTAAATAACTGCTGGCTGGTAAAGGACACATTCATCAGATAGAGACAGCCTCTGTCCTGTGATTCGTCAGATAGAGACAGCCTCTGTCCTGTGATTCGTCAGATAGAGACAGCCTCTGTCCTGTGATTCGTCAGATAGAGACAGCCTCTGTCCTGTGATTCGTCAGATAGAGACAGTCTCTGTCCTGTGATTCGTCAGATAGAGACAGCCTCTGTCCTGTGATTCGTCAGATAGAGACAGCCTCTGTCCTGTGATTCGTCAGATAGACAGCCTCTGTCCTGTGATTCGTCAGATAGAGACAGCCTCTGTCCTGTGATTCGTCAGATAGAGACAGCCTCTGTCCTGTGATTCGTCAGATAGAGACAGCCTCTGTCCTGTGATTCGTCAGATAGAGACAGCCTCTGTCCTGTGATTCGTCAGACAGAGACAGCCTCTGTCCTGTGATTCGTCAGATAGAGACAGTCTCTGTCCTGTGATTCGTCAGATAGAGACAGTCTCTGTCCTGTGATTCATGGCTCCTTTACCACATCAAGAGCTCATATAAAAATGGTTATTACCTTTTAGTGTAGCAGTCACTCATCAGTCATTAATCAGAGGAGCTCACTGATACATATAGAGTACTGATACAGATATAGTACTGATACATATAGAGTACTGATACATATAGAGTACTTGATACAGATGTAGTACTGATACAGATATAGTACTGATACAGATAGAGTACTGATACATATAGAGTACTGATACAGATGTAGTACTGATACAGATATAGTACTGATACATATAGAGTACTAATACATATAGAGTACTGATACATATAGAGTACTGATACAGATAGAGTACTGATACAGATATAGTACTGATACATATAGAGTACTGATACAGATATAGTACTGATACAGATATAGTACTGATACAGATAGAGTACTGATACAGATAGAGTACTGATACAGATAGCGTACTGATACATATAGAGTACTGATACAGATATAGTACTGATACATATAGAGTACTGATACAGATATAGTACTGATACATATAGAGTACTGATACAGATATAGTACTGATACATATAGAGTACTGATACAGATATAGTACTGATACAGATAGAGTACTGATACATATAGAGTACTGATACAGATATAGTACTGATACAGATAGAGTACTGATACAGATATAGTACTGATACATATAGAGTACTGATACAGATATAGTACTGATACAGATATAGTACTGATACAGATAGAGTACTGATACAGATATAGTACTGATACAGATAGAGCACTGATACATATAGAGTACTGATACAGATATAGTACTGATACATATAGAGTAATGATACAGATATAGTACTGATGCAGATATAGTACTGATACATATAGAGTACTGATACATATAGAGTACTGATACAGATATAGTACTGATACATATAGAGTACTGATACAGATATAGTACTGATACATATAGAGTACTGATACAGATATAGTACTGATACAGATATAGTACTGATACAGATAGAGTACTGATACAGATATAGTACTGATACAGATAGAGTACTGATACATATAGAGTACTGATACATATAGAGTACTGATACAGATATAGTACTGATACATATAGAGTAATGATACAGATATAGTACTGATGCAGATATAGTACTGATACATATAGAGTACTGATACATATAGAGTACTGATACAGATATAGTACTGATACATATAGAGTACTGATACAGATATAGTACTGATACATATAGAGTACTGATACAGATATAGTACTGATACAGATATAGTACTGATACAGATAGAGTACTGATACAGATAGAGTACTGATACAGATAGCGTACTGATACAGATAGAGTACTGATACAGATATAGTAGTCATATATATAGAGTACTGATACATATTAAGTACTGATACAGGTATAGTACTGATACAGATATAGTACTGATACAGATATAGTACTGATACATATAGATTACTGATACAGATATAGTAGTCATATATATAGAGTACTGATACAGATATAGTACGGATACAGATATAGTACTGATATATATAGAGTACTGATACAGTACTGATACAGATATAGTACTGATACAGGTATACTTCTGATACAGATAGAGTACTGATACAGATAGGGTATTGATATAGATAGGATATTGATACAGATATAGTACTGATACAGCCTTTGTATGCAGCTGTGTTTACAAAGTCAAAGTACACATTTAGTCAAAGTACACATCATTGACTGAAATATATTACAGAACTGTAAAGGGTTTCCCACAACACAAGACCAACCAACACAGTTGATCTCTAATCCAGTTTAAATACAGCCACCTCTAATCCAGTTTAAATACAGCCATCTCTAATCCAGTTTTAATCCAGCCACTTCTAATCCCGTTTAAATACAGCCACTTCTAATCCAGTTTTAATACAACAACAACTAATCCAGTGTTAATCCAGCCACCTCTAATCCAGTGTTAATCCAGCCACCTCTAATCCAGTGTTAATCCAGCCACCTCTAATCCAGTGTTAATCCAGCCACCTTTAATCCAGTTTTAATACAACAACAACTAATCCAGTGTTAATCCAGCCACCTCTAATCCAGTGTTAATACAGCCACCTCTAATCCAGTGTTAATCCAGCCATCTCTAATCCAGTTTTAATCCAGCCACCTCTAATCCAGTTTAAATACAGCAATTTCTAATCCAGTTTAAATACAGCCATCTCTAATCCAGTGTTAATCCAGTCATCTCTAATCCAGTTTTAATACCAGCCCCTCTAATCCAGTTTTAATACAACAACAACTAATCCAGTGTTAATCCAGCAAACTCTAATCCAGTTTTAATATAGCCATCTCTAATCCAGTTTAAATGTAGCCATCTCTAATCCAGTTTTAATATAGCCATCTCTAATCCAGTTTAAATGTAACCATCTCTAATCCAGTTTTAATATAGCCATCTCTAATCCAGTTTAAATGTAGCCATCTCTAATCCAGTTTTAATACAACAACAACTAATCCAGTGTTAATCCAGCCACCTCTAATCCAGTTTTAATACAACAACAACTAATCCAGTGTTAATCCAGCCACCTTTAATCCAGTTTTAATACAACAACAACTAATCCAGTTTTAATCCAGTCATCTCTAATCCAGTTTAAATACAGCCACCTCTAATCCAGTTTTAATCCAGCCATCAACTGTCTCTCTGTGACTCTGTCATCAAGCATGTAGCATGACCTTGTTCCTCCCTCTGAAATCAACCCTCCAAATCCACCGGCAAACCAGTTGTGGATTAGGGCCGGGACCATCCAGTACTGAAACACTTAGTATCGTTGCAACGAAACCAAAAACAAAGCAGATGTAATTTATTTAGGGAAACAGCACTAATGTTGGAAACAAACATCATTATGTTGTCATCCAGAGTCACATTTATATATTTTCCAAGATATAGCAGGCAATATTTTACATCCATCAGGGTTTAAAGCACCAAAGAGTGTGATCTGCATCGGGTTTTCATTTTTGTCATGGAACAAAAATATTGCAATACTAGTATTGTCCCGGCCATATTGTGTAGTGGGCCATTAATTTAGCCAGTCCCCTATATGTGGTCTATCTGTGCAGCTCTGTGTTCAGGTAACAGCCAGTCCATTAACCTTTAGTTATAGCTGTGGATCCATGTCAGCGCCTCCCAGACTTTAATACAGTGTTCTTAGTTACTCCGCTGTAATGAAAAGGGCAGAGCGGCTTCTCCACATTGACTTTGGAAAAATAAGTTTCCCTTTCTTTCATTACCATCAACAAAACCCCCCCGATCACTACCACAGCCCTCCATCAAACTCTACTCCATCACTACCACAGCCCTCCATCAAACTCTACTCCATCACTACCACAGCCCTCCACCTCTCTCTACTCCATCACTACCACAGCCCTCCACCTCTCCCTACTCCATCACTACCACAGCCCTCCATCAAACTATACTCCATCACTACCACAGCCCTCCATCAAACTCTACTCCATCACTACCACAGCCCTCCATCAAACTCTACTCCATCACTACCACAGCCCTCCACCTCTCTCTACTCCATCACTACCACAGCCCTCCACCTCTCCCTACTCCATCACTACCACAGCCCTCCACCTCTCCCTACTCCATCACTACCAACAGCCTCCCATCTCTCTCTACTCCATCACTACCACAGAGCCCTCCATCTCTCCCTACTCCATCACTACCACAGCCCTCCACTCTCTACTCCTCACTACAGGCCCTCTCCAATCTACTCACTCCACAGCCCTCCACCGCTCTCTACTCCATCACTACCACAGCCCTCCACTCATCTCTACTCCATCACTACCACAGCCCTCCCCTCTCCCTACTCCATCACTACAACAGCCCTCCACCTCTCTCTACTCCATCACTACCACAGCCCTCCACCTCAATCCTACTCCATCACTACCACAGCCCTCCACCTCTCTCTACTCCATCACTACCACAGCCCTCCACCAATCTCCTACTCCATCACTACCACAGCCCTCCACCTCTCCCTACTCCATCACTACCACAGCCCTCCACCTCTCCCTACTCCATCCACTTCCACAGCCCTCCACCTCTCCCTACTACCCATCACTACCACAGCCCTCCACCTCTCCCTACTCCATCACTTCCACAGCCCTCCACCTCTCCCTACTCCATCACTACCACAGCCCTCCACCTCTCCCTACTCCATCACTACCACAGCCCTCCACCTCTCCCTACTCCATCACTACCACAGCCCTCCACCTCTCCCTACTCCATCACTACCACAGCCCTCCACCTCTCCCTACTCCATCACTACCACAGCCCTCCACCTCTCCCTACTCCATCACTACCACGCCCTCCACCCTCTCCCTACTCCATCACTACCAAAGCCCTCCACCTCTCTCTACTCCATCAACTACCACAGCCTCCACCTCTCCCTACTCCATCACTACCACAGCCCTCCACCTCTCCCTACTCCATCACTACCACAGCCCTCCACCTCTCTCTGCTCCATCACTAACACAGCCCTCCACCTCTCCCTACTCCATCACTACCACAGCCCTCCACCTCTCCCTACTCCATCACTACCACAGCCCTCCACCTCTCCCTACTCCATCACTACCCAGCCCTCCACCTCTCCCTACTCCATCACTACCACAGCCCTCCACCTCTCCCTACTCCATCACTACCACAGCCCTCCACCTCTCCCTACTCCATCACTACCGCAGCCCTCCACCTCTCCCTACTCCATCACTTCCACAGCCCTCCACCAATCTCTACTCCATCACTACCACAGCCCTCCACCTCTCCCTACTCCATCACTACCCACAGCCCTCCACCTCTCCCCTACTCCATCACTACCACAGCCCTCCACCTCTCCCTACTCCATCACTACCACAGCCCTCCACCTCTCCCTACTCCATCACTACCACAGCCCTCCACCTCTCCCTACTCCATCACTACCACAGCCCTCCATCATTCTCTACTCCATCACTACCACAGCCCTCCACCTCTCTCTACCCCATCACTACCACAGCCCTCCACCTCTCCCTACTCCATCACTACCACAGCCCTCCACCTCTCCCTACTCCATCACTACCACAGCCCTCCATCTCTCTCTACTCCATCACTTCCACAGCCCTCCACCAATCTCTACTCCATCACTACCACAGCCCTCCCTCTCCCTACTCCATCACTACCACAGCCCTCCACCTCTCCCTACTCCATCACTTCCACAGCCCTCCAACTCCATCACTACCACAGCCCTCCACCTCTCCCTACTCCATCACTACCACAGCCCTCCACCTCTCCCTACTCCATCACTACCAGCCCTCCTCTCCTCTCCCCAGCCCTCTTCTCCTCTCTTCTCCCCAGCCCTCCCCCTCTCTCCCCAGCCCTCTTCTCCTCTCTTCTCCCCAGCCCTCCCCTCCTCTCCCCAGCCCTCCCCTCCTCTCCCCAGCCCTCTTCTCCTCTCTTCTCCCCAGCCCTTCCCTCCTCTCCCCAGCCCCCCACTCCTCTCCCCAGCCCCCTACTCCTCTCCCCAGCCCTCCCCTCCTCTCCCCAGCCCTCTTCTCCTCTCTTCTCCCCAGCCCTCCCCTACGACAGTCCATCATTTCTTTAAGACATGAAGGTCAGTCAATACGGAAAACGTCAAAATCTTTGAAAGTTTCTTCAAGTGCAGTCGAATAACCCATCAAGCGCTATGATGAAACTGGTTCTCATGAGGACCGCCACAGGAAAGACCCAGAGTTACCTCTGCTGCAGAGGATAAGTTCATTAGAGTTAACTGCACCTCAGATTGAAGCCCAAATAAATGCTTACAGAGTTTAGTAACAGACACATCTCAACATCAGCTGTTCAGAGGAGACTCCGTGAATCAGACCTTCATGGGCGAATTGCTTCAAAGAAGCCACTACTAAAGGACACCAATAATAAGAAGAGACTTGGTTGGGTCAAGAAACACGAGCAATGGACATTAGACCGGTGGACATCTGTCCTTTGGTCTGGTGAGTCCACACTTGAGATTTTTGGTTTCAACCGCCATTTCTTTGTGAGGCGCAGAGTAGATGAACGGAGGATCCCACCGTGAAGCATGGAGGAGGAGGAGGTGTGATGATGAAGGGGTGCTTTGCTGGTGACACTGTCTATGATTTAATTAGAATTCAAGGCACACTTAACCAGCATGGCTACCACAGCATTCTGCAGTGATACGCCATCCCATCTTGTTTGCACTTAATGGGATTATAATTTGTTTTTCAACAGGACAATGACCCAAAACACACCTCCAGGCTGTGTAAGGGCTATTTGACCAAGAAGGAGAGTGATGGAGTGCTGCATCAGATGACCTGGCCTCCACAATCACCCGACCTCAACCCAATTGAGATGGTTTGGGACGAGTTGGAACGCAGAGTGAAGAAAAAGCAGCCAACAATTGCTCAGCATATGTGGAAACTCCTTCAAGACTGTTGGGAAAGCATTCCTCATGAAGCTGGTTGAGAGAATGCCAAGAGTGTGCAAAGCTGTCATCGAGGCAAAGGGTGGTTACTTTGAAGAATCTAAAATCTGAAATATATTTTGATTTGTTTAACACTTTTTTTGTTACTACATGATTCCATATGAGTTATTTAATAGTTTTGGTGTCTTCACTATTATTCTACAATGTAGAAAATTGAAATATAAAGTAAAACCCTTGAATGAGTAGCTGAGTCCAAACGTTGACTGGCACTGTGTGTGTGTGTGTGTGTGTGTGTGTGTGTGTGTGTGTGTGTGTGTGCGTGTGTGCGTGTGTGCGTGTGTGCGTGTGTGCGTGTGTGCGTGTGAGTGTGTGTGTGTGTGTGTGTGTGTGTGTGTGTGTGTGTGTGTGTGTGTGTGTGTGTGTGTGTGTGCATATTGGCCTGTGTGTGGTCTTTTAAGGCCATTAAGTCAAGTCAAACTTCACACTGATGTGCAAACACACACACACACACACACACACACACACACACACACACACACACACACTCACACACACACACACACACACACACACACACACACACACACACACACACACACACACACACACACACACACACACACACACACACACACACACACACACACACACACCACACACACACACACACACACACACACACACACACACACTCCCTCTTGGCTGTGGTCCAAGTCACATCACAAAGCCTAATTACTTTACAGCAGAAACCACCAGCCAATCATCAAGACCTTACTGGGGTGTTGACGAAGCTCTGCCAAAACATCTCATTCCTCCCATATCAAGGAGGAGAAGGGTGCTATTCAGAATGGGCAGGGTGAGAATGACTGGGCAGAGAGGGGAGGACTGGGCACTGTTGGCAGGGACCAGCCTTATTCACTGGGCAGAGAGGGGAGGACTGGGCAGGGACCAGCCTTATTCACAGGCAGAGAGGGGCTGACTGGTCAGGGACCAGCCTTATTCACTGGGCAGAGAGGGGCTGACTGGGCACTGTGGGCAGGGACCAGCCTTATTCACTGGGCAGAGAGGGGAGGATTGGGCAGGGACCAGCCTTATTCACTGGGCAGAGAGGGGAGGACTGGGCAGGGACCAGCCTTATTCACTGGGCAGAGAGGGGAGGACTGGGCACTGTGGGCAGGGACCAGCCTTATTCACTGGGCAGAGAGGGGAGGATTGGGCACTGTGGGCAGGGACCAGCCTTATTCACTGGGCAGAGAGGGGAGGATTGGGCACTGTTGGCAGGGACCAGCCTTATTCACTGGGCAGAGAGGGGAGGACTGGGCAGGGACCAGCCTTATTCACTGGGCAGAGAGGGGAGGACTGGGCACTGTGGGCAGGGACCAGTCTTATTCACTGGGCAGAGAGGGGAGGACTGGGCAGGGACCAGCCTTATTCACTGGGCAGAGAGGGGAGGACTGGGCAGGGACCAGCCTTATTCACTGGGCAGAGAGGGGCTGACTGGGCAGGGACCAGCCTTATTCACTGGGCAGAGAGGGGAGGACTGGGCACTGTGGGCAGGGACCAGCCTTATTCACTGGGCAGAGAGGGGAGGATTGGGCACTGTGGGCAGGGACCAGCCTTATTCACTGGGCAGAGAGGGGAGGACTGGGCAGGGACCAGCCTTATTCACTGGGCAGAGAGGGGAGGACTGGGCACTGTGGGTAGGGACCAGCCTTATTCACTGGGCAGAGAGGGGAGGACTGGGCAGGGACTAGCCTTATTCACTGGGCAGAGAGGGGCTGACTGGGCACTGTGGGCAGGGACCAGCCTTATTCACTGGGCAGAGAGGGGAGGACTGGGCACTGTTCGCAGGGACCAGCCTTATTCACTGGGCAGAAAGGGGAGGACTGGGCACTGTGGGCAGGGACCAGCCTTATTCACTGGGCAGAGAGGGGAGGACTGGGCACTGTGGGCAGGGACCAGCCTTATTCACTGGGCAGAGAGGGGAGGACTGGGCAGGGACCAGCCTTATTCACTGGGCAGAGAGGGGAGGACTGGGCACTAAGGGCAGGGACCAGCCTTATTCATTGGGCAGAGAGGGGCTGACTGGGCAGAGAGGGGAGGACTGGGCGGGGACCAGCCTTATTCACTGGGCAGAGAGTGGCTGACTGGGCAGAGAGGGGCTGACTGGGCAGGGACCAGCCTTATTCACTGGGCAGAGAGGGGAGGACTGGGCGGGGACCAGCCTTATTCACTGGGCAGAGAGGGGAGGACTGGGCAGGGACCAGCCTTATTCACTGGGCAGAGAGGGGAGGACTGGGCACTGTGGGCAGGGACCAGCCTTATTCACTGGGCAGAGAGGGGAGGACTGGGCAGGGACCAGCCTTATTCACTGGGCAGAGAGGGGAGGACTGGGCAGGGACCAGCCTTATTCACTGGGCAGAGAGGGGAGGACTGGGCACTGTGGGCAGGGACCAGCCTTATTCACTGGGCAGGATAGCGGGGCTGTTGGGTTATTTGTAAAAGGAAGCAAATTCTTGTGATAGCTTCTCAGTAGGGACCGGTTGGGTCCAGGGTGGATCGGGGTTCTCCAGTGAATTTAATGAATAGTGGGGCGCTGATTGGCAGCTGAATGGCTGGACTAACAAAACGCGTCAGTGAGGGGTCAGGAGTGAAATCAGCCCTGCCCTCCGCATCCTAAACCAGCTCTCTCTATAGTACCAGTTACACAACCAATGTTTGCAATAACACATTGAGTTTAATTGGTTTAAGCGGAGATCAAAACCTAGCTGGTGGTGAGCAGCACAGAGATCAGCTCAGGGCCTTTAGAGATGAGGTCAGTTAGAATAGCACTGAGGGCTCAGAGAGGAGGAGAGGGGGAGAGGACAGGAGGAGAGGAGGAGAGGAGAGGAGGAGGAGAAGAGGAGGATAGGAGGAGAGGAGGAGAGGAGGTCAGTTAGAATAGCACTGAGGGCTCAGAGAGGAGGAGAGGGGGAGAGGACAGGAGGAGAGGAGGAGAGGGGGAGAGGAGGAGAGGAAAGGAGGAGGAGAGGAGGAGAGGAGGAGAGGAGGAGGAGAGGAGGAGAGGAAAGGAGGAGAGGGGGAGAGGAGAAGAGGAGGAGAAGAGGAGAGGGGGAGAGGAGGTCAGTTAGAACAGCACTGAGGGCTCAGAGAGGAGAAGAGGAGGAGAGGAGGAGAGGACAGGAGGAGAGGAGAAGAGGAGGAGAGGAGGTCAGTTAGAACAGCACTGAGGGCTCAGAGAGGAGGAGAGGAGGAGAGGAGGAGAGGAGGAGAGGAGGAGAGGGGGAGAGGAGGTCAGTTAGAACAGCACTGAGGGCTCAGAGAGGAGGAGAGGAGGAGAGGGGGAGAGGAGGTCAGTTAGAACAGCACTGAGGGCTCAGAGAGGAGGAGAGGGGGAGAGGAGGTCAGTTAGAACAGCACGGAGGGCTCAGAGAGGAGGAGAGGAGGAGAGGAGGAGAGGAGGAGAGGAGGAGAGGAGAAGAGGAGGAGAGGAGAGGGACAGGAGGAGAGGAGGAGAGGAGGAGAGGAGGAGAAGAGGAGAGGAGGAGTAGAGCACACAGACCCAGGGTTGGGGGTTAGAGAGGATTATAGAACACAGACCCAGGGTTGGGGGTTAGAGAGGATTAGAGAACACAGACCCAGGGTTGGGGGTTAGAGAGGATTAGAGAACACAGACCCAGGGTTGGGGGTTTAGAGAGATTTATAGAACACAGACCCAGGGTTGGGGGTTAGAGAGGATTATAGAACACAGACCCAGGGTTGGGGGTTAGAGAGGATTAGAGAACACAGACCCAGGTTGGGGTTAGAGGGGATATAGAACACAGACCCAGGGTTGGGGGTTAGAGAGGATTAGAGAACACAGACCCAGGGTTGGGGGTTAGAGAGGATTAGAGAACACAGACCCAGGGTTGGGGGTTAGAGAGATTTATAGAACACAGACCCAGGGTTGGGGGTTAGAGAGGATTATAGAACACAGACCCAGGGTTGGGGGTTAGAGAGGATTAGAGAACACAGACCCAGGGTCCATGGGGTAGGGGGATAGAGTGGACTAGAGTTGGGGGTTAGAGTGGATAACCCTCACATTAGCTCTGGTACTGCCCTTTGCAAATAGAACAAACACCAAAAAACACAGTGTGTTTGATGTGGTAGTACATATATATTAATTTATCACAGAGGTCAGACCCCAGTGTATATATTTATCACAGAGGTCAAAGGTCAGACCCCAGTGAATATATTTATCACAGAGGTCAGACCCCAGTGAATATATTTATCACAGAGGTCAAAGGTCAGACCCCAGTGAATATATTTATCACAGAGGTCAGACCCCAGTGAATATATTTATCACAGAGGTCAAAGGTCAGACCCCAGTGAATATATTTATCACAGAGGTCAGACCCCAGTGAACATATTTATCACAGAGGTCAGACCCCAGTGAATATATTTATCACAGAGGTCAGACCCCAGTGTATATATTTATCACAGAGGTCAAAGGTCAGACCCCAGTGTATACATTTATCACAAAGGTCAAAGGTCAGACCCCAGTGAATATATTTATCACAGAGGTCAGACCCCAGTGAATATATTTATCACAGAGGTCAAAGGTCAGACCCCAGTGAATATATTTATCACAGAGGTCAGACCCCAGTGTATATATTTGTCACAGAGGTCAAAGTTCAGACCCCAGTGTATATATTTATCACAGAGGTCAAAGGTCAGACCCCAGTGTATATATTTATCACAGAGGTCAAAGGTCAGACCCCAGTGTATATATTTATCACAGAGGTCAAAAGTCAGACCCAGTGTATATATTTATCACAGAGGTCAAAGGTCAGACCCAGTGTATATTATCACAGAGGTCAAAGGTCAGACCCCAGAGACGTTCATTCAGAGTGTATCAACTAATGTCTCTCTCAATTCCCAGCTCAAATACTCCAAATCAAATGTGTCTTAGATGTTTTTAAACTCAATGTGACTCCATTGCTCTTAACAAAATACAAATATACTAAATGTTTATACAAGAAAAACGAACAAAGTCCTGAATGTATTCAAGTATACAGTATCACTACTGTACCATAACGAGGTATTAAATATGAGCAGTTATAATAATGGAAGTTATTAGTTGTAACAGGCCAGGATTCCTCTGAACACATTTCTTCAGTTATCAGCATGGTCTACTGCAGCCACTGTCATCCATCCAGCCATCTCCATGGTAACTGGAGATGCTATCACATGATCAAAGTAGAACAACTAAAGTGCTGGGCAGGAAATTGAATGTGTAGTTGGACAGGAAATAACCGCGCTCCGTCATAATCTGCCATATAAAACATGTGTTCATCCACATACTGTCTCCCAATCTGATGGTCAGCCTCCCTCCCTCCCTCCCCTCCCTCCCTCCACCCCCCTCCTTCCCCCCTTCCCTCCCCTCCCCCCCTCCCTCTCTGCCAGTCAGGGTCTGTGGTTCCACTGGGTCTGTACCACCAGTCTGACTGGGTTATTGATAATCCTCCCTGGTCTCCTCTCTGGGTATCTCTGCACTGGGTTATTATAAAACCCTCATGGTCCCCTCTCTGCTGATCTCCTGACTGGGTATTATAACCCTCTGGTCCCCTCTCTGTGTATCTTGACTGTGTTATTATAACCCTCCCTGGTCCCCCTTCTGTGTGTCTCTGGAACTGGGTTATATACATCCTCCTGGTTCCTCTCTGTGTATCTCTGACTGGGTTATTATAAACCCTCCCTGGTCGCCTCTCTGTGATCTCTGATGGGTTATTATAACCTCCCCTGGTCTCCTCTCTGTGTATCTCTGACTGGGGTTATTATAACCCTCCCTGGTCACTCTCTCTGTATCTCTGGGAATGGGTTATATAACCCTCCCTGGTCCCCTCTCTGTGGTCTCTGACTGGGTTATTATAACCCTCCCTGGTCCCCTCTCTGTGTGCTCTGCTGGGTTATTATAACCTCTGGTCCCTCCTGGTCCCCTCTCTGTGTATCTCTGACTGGGTTATTATAACCCTCCCTGGTCCCCTCTCTGTGTATCTCTGATGGGTTATTATAACCCCCTGGTCCCCTCTCTGTGTATCTCTGACTGGGTTTATTATAACCTCCTGGTCCTCCCTGGTCCCCTCTGTGTATCTGATGGGTTATTATAACCTCCCTGGTCCCCTCTCTGTGTATCTCTGATGGGTTTTATAACCCTCCCTGGTCTCCTCTCTGTGTGTCTCTGACTGGGTTATTATAACCCTCCCTGGTCCCCTCTCTGTGTGTCTCTGACTGGGTTATTATAACCCTCCCTGGTCCCCTCTCTGTGTGTCTCTGCCTGGGTTATTATAACCCTCCTGGTCCCTCCCTGGTCTCTCTGTGTATCTCTGAATGGGTTATATAACCCTCCCTGGTCCCCTCTGTGTATCTCTGACTGGGTTATTATAACCCTCCTGGTCCCCTCTCTGTGTATGACTGGGTTATTATAACCCTCCCTGGTCCCCTCTCTGTGTATCTCTGACTGGGTTATTATAACCCTCCCTGGTCCCCTCTGTGTATCTCTGACTGGGTTATTATAACCCTCCCTGGTCCCCTCTGTGTATCTCTGACTGGGTTATTATAACCCTCCCTGGTCCCCTCTCTGTGTGTCTCTGACTGGGTTATTATAACCCTCCCTGGTCTCCTCTCTGTGTATCTGACTGGGTTATATAACCCTCCCTGGTCCCCTCTCTGTGTATCTCTGACTGGGTTATTATAACCTCCCTGGTCTCTCTGTGATCTCTGACTGGGTTATTATAACCCTCCCTGGTCCCCTCTCTGTGTATCTTGACTGGGTTATTATAACCCTCCATGGTCCCCTCTCTGTGTATCTCTGACTGGGTTATTATAACCCTCCTGGTCTCCTCTGTGTATCTCTGACTGGGTTATTATAACCCTCCCTGGTCCCCTCTCTGTGTATCTCTGACTGGGTTATTATAACCCCCCTGGTCCCCTCTCTGTGTATCTCTGACTGGGTTATTATAACCCTCCCTGGTCCCCTCTCTGTGTATCTCTGACTGGGTTATTATAACCCTCCCTGGTCCCCTCTCTGTGTATCTCTGACTGGGTATTAACCCTCCCTGGTCCCCTCTCTGTGTGTCTCTGACTGGGTTATTATAACCCTCCCTGGTCCCCTCTCTGTGTATCTCTGACTGGGTTATTATAACCCTCCCTGGTCCCTCTCTGTGTATCTCTGACTGGGTTATTATAACCCTCCCTGGTCCCCTCTCTGTGTATCTCTGACTGGGTTATTATAACCCTCCCTGGTCCCCTCTCTGTGTATCTCTGACTGGGTTATAACCCTCCTGGTCCCTCCCTGGTCCCTCTCTGTGTATCTCTGATGGGTTATTATAACCCTCCCTAGTCCCCTCTCTGTGTATCTCTGACTGGGTTATTATAACCTCCCTGTCCCCCTCTCTGTGATCTCTGACTGGGTTATTATAACCCTCCCTGGTCCCCTCTCTGTGTATCTCTGACTGGGTTATTATAACCCTCCCTGGTCCCCTCTCTGTGTATCTCTGACTGGGTTATTATAACCCTACCTGGTCTCCTCTCTGTGTATCTCTGACTGGGTTATTATAACCCTCCCTGGTCCCTCCCTGGTCTCCTCTCTGTGTCTCTCTGACTGGGTTATTATAACCCTCCCTGGTCCTCTCTGTGGTATCTCGACTGGTTATTAACCTCCTGGTCCCTCTCTGTAATCTCTGACTGGGTTATTATAACCCTCCCTGGTCCCCTCTCTGTGTATCTCTGGCTGGGTTATTATAACCCTCCCTGGTCCCCTCTCTGGGGTATCTCTGACTGGGTCTTATAACCCTCCCTGGTCCCCTCTCTGTGTATCTCGGGACTGGGTTATTATAACCCTCCCTGGTCCCCTCTCTGTGTATCTCTGACTGGGTTATTATAACCCTCCCTGGTCCCTCCCTGGTCCCCTCTCTGTGTCTCTCTGACTGGGTTATTATAACCCTCCCTGGTCCCCTCTCTGTGTATCTCTGACTGGGTTATTATAACCCTCCCTGGTCCCCTCTCTGTGTATCTCTGACTGGGTTATTATAACCCTCCCTGGTCCCCTCTCTGTGTATCTCTGACTGGTATTATAACCCTCCCTGGTCCCCTCTCTGTGTATCTCTGACTGGGTTATTATAACCCTCCCTGGTCCCTCCTGGTCCCCTCCCTGTGTATCTCTGACGGGTTTATAACCCTCCCTGGTCCCCTCTCTGTGTATCTCTGACTGGGTTATTATAACCCTCCCTGGTCCCCTCTCTGTGTGTCTCTGACTGGGTTATTATAACCCTCCCTGGTCCCCTCTCTGTGTATCTCTGACTGGGTTATTATAACCCTCCCTGGTCCCCTCTCTGTGTATCTCTGATGGGTATTATAACCCTCCCTGGTCCCCTCTGTGTATCTCTGACTGGGTTATTATAACCCTCCCTGGTCCCCTCTCTGTGTATCTCTGACTGGGTTATTATAACCCTCCTGGTCCCCTCTCTGTGTATCTCTGACTGGGTTATTATAACCCTCCCTGGTCCCCTCTCTGTGTATCTCTGACTGGGTTATTATAACCCTCCCTGGTCTCCTCTCTGTGTATCTCTGACTGGGTTATTATAACCCTCCCTGGTCCCTCCCTGGTCCCCTCTCTGTGTCTCTCTGACTGGGTTATTATAACCCTCCCTGGTCCCCTCTCTGTGTGTATCTCTGACTGGGTTATTATAACCCTCCCTGGTCCCTCTCTGTGTATCTCTGACTGGGTTATTATAACCCTCCCTGGTCCCCTCTCTGTGTATCTCTGACTGGGTTATTATAACCCTCCCTGGCCCCTCTCTGTGTATCTCTGACTGGGTTATTATAACCCTCCCTGGTCCCCTCTCTGTGTATCTCTGACTGGGTTATTATAACCCTCCCTGGTCCCCTCTCTGTGTATCTCTGACTGGGTTTTTATAACCCTCCCTGGTCTCCTCTCTGTGTATCTCTGACTGGGTTATTATAAACCCTCCGGTCCCCTCTCTGTGTATCTCTGACTGGGTTATTATAACCCTCCCTGGTCCCCTCTCTGTGTATCTCTGACTGGGTTATTATAACCCTCCCTGGTCTCTCTGTGTATCTTGACTGGGTTATTATAACCCTCCCTGGTCCCCTCTCTGTGTATCTCTGACTGGGTTATTATAACCCTCCCTGGTCCCCTCTCTGTGTATCTCTGACTGGGTTATTATAACCCTCCCTGGTCCCCTCTCTGTGTATCTCTGACTGGGTTATTATAACCCTCCCTGGTCCTCTCTGTGTATCTCTGACTGGGTTATTATAACCCTCCTGGTCCCCTCTCTGTGTATCTCTGACTGGGTTATTATAACCCTCCCTGGTCCCCTCTCTGTGTATCTCTGACTGGGTTATTATAACCCTCCCTGGTCTCACTCTCGTGTATCTCTGACGGGTTATTATTAACCCTCCCTGGTCCCCTCTGTGTATCTTGACTGGGTTATTATAACCCTCCCTGGTCCCCTCTCTGTGTATCTCTGACTGGGTTATTATAACCCTCCCTGGTCCCCTCTCTGTGTATCTCTGACTGGGTTATTATAACCCTCCCTGGTCCCCTCTCTGTGTATCTCTGACTGGGTTATTATAACCCTCCCTGGTCCCCTCTCTGTGTATCTCTGACTGGGTTATTATAACCCTCCCTGGTCCCCTCTCTGTGTATCTCTGACTGGGTTATTATAACCCTCCCTGGTCCCCTCTCTGTGTATCTCTGACTGGGAATTATAACCCTCCCGGTCCCCTCTCTGTGTCTCTGACTGGGTTATTATAACCCTCCCTGGTCCCCTCTCCTGTGGTCTCTCTGACTGGGTTATTATAAACCCTCCCTGGTCCCCTCTCTGTGTATCTCTGACTGGGTTATTATAACCCTCACTGGTCCCCTCTCTGTGTATCTCTGACTGGGGTTATTATAACCCTCCCTGGTCCCCTCTCTGTGTATCTCTGACTGGGGTTATTATAACCCTCCCTGGTCCCCTCTCTTGGTATCTCTTGACTGGGTTATTATAACCTCCCTGGTCCCCTCTCTGTGTATCTCTGACTGGGTTATTATAACCCTCCCTGGTCCCCTCTCTGTGTATCTCTGACTGGGTTATTATAAACCCTCTGGTCCCCTCCCTGGTCCTTCTTCTGACGGGGTTATTAACCCTCCTGGTCCCCTCTCTGTGTATCTCTGACTGGGTTATTATAACCCTCCCTGGTCCCCTCTCTGTGTATCTCTGACTGGGTTATCATAACCCTCCTGGTCCCCTCTCGTGTATCTCTGACTGGGTTATTATAACCCTCCCTGGTCCCCTCTCTGTGTATCTCTGACTGGGTTATTATAACCCTCCCTGGTCCCCTCTCTGTGTATCTCTGACTGGGTTATTATAACCCTCCCTGGTCCTCTCTGTGTATCTCTGACTGGGTTATTATAACCCTCCCTGGTCCCTCCCTGGTCCCCTCTGTGTCTCTCTGACTGGGTTATTATAACCCTCCCTGGTCCCCTCTCTGTGTATCTCTGACTGGGTTATTATAACCCTCCCTGGTCCCCTCTCTGTATATCTCTGACTGGGTTATTATAACCCTCCCTGGTCCCCTCTCTGTGTATCTCTGACTGGGTTATTATAACCCTCCCTGGTCCCTCTCTGTGTATCTCTGACTGGGTTATTATCCCTCCCTGGTCCCCTCTCTGTGTATCTCTGACTGGGTTATTATAACCCTCCCTGGTCCCCTCTCGTGTATCTCTGACTGGGTTATTATAACCCTCCCTGGTCCCTCCCTGGTCCCCTCTCTGTGTATCTCTGACTGGGTTATTATAACCCTCCCTGGTCCCCTCTCTGTGTATCTCTGACTGGGTATTATAACCCTCCCTGGTCCCCTCTCTGTGTATCTCTGACTGGGTTATTATAACCCTCCCTGGTCCCCTCTCTCTGTGTATCTCTGACTGGGTTATTATAACCCTCCCTGGTCCCCTCTCTGTGTATCTCTGACTGGGTTATTATAACCCTCCCGGTCCCTCCCTGGTCCCCTCTCTGTGTATCTCTGACTGGGTTATTATAACCCTCCCTGGTCCCCTCTCTGTGTATCTCTGGACTGGGTTATTATAACCCTCCCTGGTCCCCCTCTCTGTGTGTCTCTGACTGGGTTATTATAACCCTCCCTGGTCCCCTCTCTGTGTATCTCTGACTGGGTTATTATAACCCTCCCTGGTCCCCTCTCTGTGTATCTCTGACTGGGTTATTATAACCCTCCCTGGTCCTCCTCTCTGTGTATCTCTGACTGGGTTATTATAACCCTCCCTGGTCCCCTCTCTGTGTATCTCTGACTGGGTTATTATAACCCTCCCTGGTCCCCTCTCTGTGTATCTCTGACTGGGTTATTATAACCCTCCCTATTTCCCTTCTGTGTATCTCTGACTGGGTTATATAACCCTCCCTGGTCCCCTCTCTGTGTATCTCTGACTGGGTTATTATAACCCTCCTGGTCCCCCTCTCTGTGTATCTCTGAATGGGTTATTATAACCCTCCCTGGTCCCCTCTCTGTGTATCTCTGACTGGGTTATATAACCCTCCCTGGTCCTCCTCTCTGTGTATCTCTGACTGGTTATTATAACCCTCCCTGGTCCCCTCTCTGTGTATCTCTGACTGGGTTATTATAACCCTCCCTGGTCCCCTCTCTGTGTACTCTAGACTGGGTATTATAACCCTCCCTGGTCCCCTCTCTGTGTATCTCTGACTGGGTTATTATAACCCTCCCTGGTCCCCTCTCTGTGTATCTCTGACCTGGGTTATTATAACCCTCCTGGTCCACCTCTCTGTGTATCTCTGACTGGGTTATTATAACCCCTCCTGGTCTCCTCTCTGTGTATCTCTGACTGGGTTAT
The DNA here is from genome assembly GCF_901001165.1 of Salmo trutta. NCBI lineage: Eukaryota > Metazoa > Chordata > Actinopteri > Salmoniformes > Salmonidae > Salmo > Salmo trutta. The sequence continues at coordinate 46,080 of NW_021822835.1, read as the reverse complement.
TATAACCCTCCCTGGTCCCTCCCTGGTCCCCTCTCTGTGTCTCTCTGACTGGGTTATTATAACCCTCCCTGGTCCCCTCTCTGTGTATCCTCTGACTGGGTTATTAAACCCTCCCTGGTCCCCTCTATGTGTATCTCTGACTGGGTTATTATACCCCTCCCTGTCTCCTCTCTTGTGTCTCTCTTGACTGGGTTATTATAACCCTCCCTGGTCCCTCCTGGTCCCCTCTCTGTGTCTCTCTGACTGGGTTATTATAACCCTCCCCTGGTCCCCCTCTGCTGTGTATCTCTGACTGGGGTTATTATAACCCTCCTGGTCCCTCTCTGTGTATCTCTGACTGGGTTATTATAACCCTCCCTGGTCCCCTCTCTGTGTATCTCTGACTGGGTTATTATAACCCTCCCTGGTCCCCTCTCTGTGTATCTCTGGACTGGGTTATTATAACCCTCCCTGGTCCCCTCTCTGTGTATCTCTTGACTGGGTTTTATAACCCTCCCTGGTCCCCTCTCTGTGTATCTCTGACTGGGTTATTATAACCTCCCTGTGTCCCCTCTCTGTGGTACTCTGACTGGGTTATTATAACCCTCCCTGGTCACTCTCTGTGTGTCTCTCTGACTGGGTTATTATAACCCTCCCTGGTCCCCTCTCTGGGTATCTCTGACTGGGTTATTATAACCCTCCCTGGTCCCCTCTCTGTGTATCTCTGACTGGGTTATTATACCCTCCCTGGTCCCCTCTCTGTGTATCTCTGACTGGGTTATTATGACCCTCCCTGGTCCCCTCCCTGGTTCCCCTCTCTGTGTATCTCTTGACTGGGTTATTATAACCCTGGCTCCCTTGTGCCCCTCTCTGTGTATCTCTGACTGGGTTATTATAACCCTCCCTGGTCCCTCTCTGTGTGTCTCTGACTGGGTTATTAACCCTCCCTGGTCCCCTCTCTGTGTATCTCTGACTGGGTTATTATAACCCTCCCTGGTCCCCTCTCTGGTATCTCTGACTGGGTTATTATAACCCTCCCTGGTCTCCCTCTCTGTGTATCTCTGACTGGGTTATTATAACCCTCCCTGGTCTCCTCTCTGTGTATCTCTGACTGGGTTATTATAACCCTCCCTGGTCTCCCTCTTGTGTATCTCTGACTGGGTTATTATACCCTCCCTGGTCCCTCTCTGTGTATCTCTGACTGGGTTATTATAACCCTCCCTGGTCCCCCTCTCTGTGTATCTCTGACTGGGTTATTATAACCCTCCCTGGTCCCCTCTCTGTGTTTCTCTGACTGGGTTATTATAACCCTCCCTGGTCCCCTCTCTGTGTATCTCTGACTGGGTTATTATAACCCTCCCTGGTCCCCTCTCTGTGTATCTCTGACTGGGTTATTATAACCCTCCCTGGTCCCCTCTCTGTGTATCTCTGACTGGGTTATTATAACCCTCCCTGGTCCCCTCTCTGTGTATCTCTGACTGGGTTATTATAACCCTCCCTGCTCCCTCTCTGTGTATCTCTGACTGGGTTATTATAACCTCCCTGGTCCCTCCCTGGTCCCCTCTCTGTGTATCTCTGACTGGGTTATTATAACCCTCCCTGCTCCCCTCTCTGTGTATCTCTGACTGGGTTATTATAACCCTCCCTGGTCCCCTCTCTGTGTATCTCTGACTGGGTTATTATAAACCCTCCCTGGTCCCCTCTCTGTGTATCTCTGACTGGGTTATTATAACCCTCCCTGGTCTCCTCTCTGTGTATCTCTGACTGGGTTATTATAACCCTCCCTCTCTCTCTCTGTGTATCTCTGACTGGGTTAATAACCCTCCCTGGTCCCTCTCTGTGTATCTCTGACTGGGTTATTATAACCCTCCTGTCCCTCTCTGTGTATCTCTGACTGGGTATTATAACCCTCCCTGGTCCCTCCCTGGTCCCCTCTCTGTGTATCTCTGACTGGGTTATATAACCCTCCCTGGTCCCCTCTCTGTGTATCTCTGACTGGGTTATTATAACCCTCCCTGTCCCCTCTCTGTGTGTCTCTGACTGGGTTATTATAACCCTCCCTGGTCCCCTCTCTGTGTATCTCTGACTGGGTTATTATAAACCCTCCCTGGTCCCCTCTCTGTGTATCTCTGACTGGGTTATTATAACCCTCCCTGGTCCTCCTCTCTGTGTATCTCTGACTGGGTTATTATAACCCTCCCTGGTCCCCTCTCTGTGTATCTGGACTGGGTTATTATAACCTCCCTGGTCCCCTCTCTGTGTATCTCTGACTGGGTTATTATAACCCTCCCTGGTCTCCTCCTCTGTGTATCTCTGACTGGGTTATTATAACCCTCCCTGGTCCCCCTCTCTGTGTAGCTCTTACTGGGTTATTATAACCCTCCCTGGTCCCCTCTCTGTGTATCTCTGACGTGGGTTATTATAACCCTCCCTGGTCCCCTCTCTGTGTATCTCTGAATGGTTATATAACCCTCCCTGGTCTCCTCTCTGTGTATCTCTGACTGGGTTATTATAACCCTCCCTGGTCCCCTCTCTGTGGTATCTCTGACTGGGTTATTATAAACCCTCCCTGGGTCCCCTCTCTGTGTATCTCTGACTGGGTTATTAAACCCCTCCTCCTGGTCCCCTCTCGTGTATCTCTGACGGGGTTATTATAACCCTCCTGGTCCCCTCTCGTGTATCTCTGAATGGGTTATTATAACCCTCCCTGGTCCCCTCTCGTGTATCTCTGACTGGTTATTATAACCCTCCCTGGTCCTCCTCTCTGTGTATCTCTGACTGGGTTTTTAAACCCTCCCTGGTCCCTCCCCTGGTCCCCTCTCTGTGTCTCTCTGACTGGGTTATTATACCCTCCTCCTGGTCCCCTCTCTGTGTATCTCTGACTGGGTTATTATAACCCTCCCTGGTCCCCTCTCTGTGTTATCCTGACTGGGTTATTATAACCCTCCCTGGTCTCCTCTCTGTGTATCTCTGACTGGGTTATTATAACCCTCCCTGGTCCCTCCCTGGTCCCCTCTCTGTGTCTCTCTGACTGGGTTATTATAACCCTCCCTGGTCCCCTCTCTGTGTATCTCTGACTGGGTTATTATAACCCTCCCTGGTCCCCTCTCTGTGTATCTCTGACTGGGTAATTATAACCCTCCCTGGTCCCCTCTCTGTGTATCTCTGACTGGTTATTATAACCCTCCCTGGTCCCCTCTCTGTGTATCTCTGACTGGGTTATTATAACCCTCCCTGGTCCCCTCTCTGTGTATCTCTGACTGGGTTATTATAACCCTCCCTGGTCCCTCCCTGGTCCCCTCTCTGTGTCTCTCTGACTGGGTTATTATAACCCCTCCCTGGTCCCCTCTCTGTGTATCTCTGGACTGGGTTATTATAACCCTCCCTGTCCCCTCTCTGTGTATCTCTGACTGGGTTATTATAACCCTCCCTGGTCCCCTCTCTGTGTATCTCTGACTGGGTTATTATAACCCTCCCTGGTCCCCTCTCTGTGTATCTCTGACTGGGTTATTATAACCCTCCCTGGTCCCTCCCTGGTCCCCCTCTCTGTGTATCTCTGACTGGGTTATTATAACCCTCCCTGGTCCCCTCTCTGTGTATCTCTGACTGGGTTATTATAACCCTCCCTGGTCCCCTCTCTGTGTGTCTCTGACTGGGTTATTATAACCCTCCCTGGTCCCCTCTCTGTGTATCTCTGACTGGGTTATTATAACCCTCCCTGGTCCCCTCTCTGTGTATCTCTGACTGGGTTATTATAACCCTCCCTGGTCTCCTCTCTGTGTATCTCTGACTGGGTTATTATAACCCTCCCTGGTCCCCTCTCTGTGTATCTCTGACTGGGTTATTATAACCCTCCCTGGTCTCCTCTCTGTGTATCTCTGACTGGGTTATTATAACCCTCCCTGGTCTCCTCTCTGTGTATCTCTGACTGGGTTATTATAACCCTCCCTGGTCCCCTCTCTGTGTATCTCTGACTGGGTTATTATAACCCTCCCTGGTCCCCTCTCTGTGTATCTCTGACTGGTGTATTATAACCCTCCCTGGTCCCCTCTCTGTGTATCTCTGACTGGGTTATTATAACCCTCCCTGGTCCCCTCTCTGTGTATCTCTGACTGGGTTATTATAACCCTCCCTGGTCCCCTCTCTGTGTATCTCTGACTGGGTGATATAACCCTCCCTGGTCCCCTCTCTGTGTATCTCTGACTGGGTTATTATAACCCCCCTGGTCCCCTCTCTGTGTATCTCTGACTGGGTTATTATAACCCTCCTGCTCCCCTCTCTGTGTATCTCTGACTGGTTATTATAACCCTCCCTGGTCCCTCCCTGGTCCCCTCTCGTGTATCTCTGACTGGGTTATTATAACCCCCTGCTCCCCTCTCTGTGTATCTCTGACTGGGTTATTATACCCTCCTCTGGTCCCCTCTCTGTGGTATCTCTGAACTGGGTTATTATAACCCTCCCTGGTCCCCTCTCTGTGTATCTCTGACTGGGTTATTATAACCCTCCCTGGTCTCCTCTCTGTGTATCTCTGACTGGGTTATTATAACCCTCCCTGGTCTCCTCTCTGTGTATCTCTGACTGGGTTATTATAACCCTCCCTGGTCCCTCTCTGTGTATCTCTGACTGGGTTATTATAACCCTCCCTGGTCCCCTCTCTGTGTATCTCTGACTGGGTTATTATAACCCTCCCTGGTCCCCTCTCTGTGTATCTCTGACTGGGTTATTATAACCCTCCCTGGTCCCCTCTCTGTGTATCTCTGACTGGGTTATTATAACCCTCCCTGGTCCCCTCTCTGTGTATCTCTGACTGGGTTATTATAACCCTCCCTGGTCCCCTCTCTGTGTATCTCTGACTGGGTTATTATAACCCTCCCTGGTCCCCTCTCTGTGTATCTCTGACTGGGTTATTATAACCCTCCCTGGTCCCCTCTCTGTGTATCTCTGACTGGGTTATTAAACCCTCCCTGGTCCCCTCTCTGTGTATCTCTGACTGGGTTATTATAACCCTCCCTGGTCCCCTCTCTGTGTATCTCTGACTGGGTTATTATAACCCTCCCTGGTCCCCTCTCTGTGTATCTCTGACTGGGTTATTATAACCCTCCCTGGTCCCCTCTCTGTGTATCTCTGACTGGGTTATTATAACCCTCCCTGCTCCCCTCTCTGTGTATCTCTGACTGGGTTATTATAACCCTCCCTGGTCCCCCTCTCTGTGTATCTCTGACTGGGTTATTATAACCCTCCCTGCTCCCCTCTCCGTGTATCTCTGACTGGTATAACCTCCTGTCCCCTCTCTGTGTATCTCTGACTGGGTTATTATAACCCTCCCTGGTCCCCTCTCTGTGTATCTCTGACTGGGTTATTATAACCCTCCCTGGTCTCCTCTCTGTGTATCTCTGACTGGGTTATTATAACCCTCCCTGGTCCCCCTCTCTGTGTATCTCTGACTGGGTTATTATAACCCTCCCTGGTCCCCTCTCTGTGTATCTCTGACTGGGTTATTATAACCCTCCCTGGTCTCCTCTCTGTGTATCTCTGACTGGGTTATTATAACCCTCCCTGGGTCTCCTTCTCTGTGTATCTCTGACTGGGTTATTATAACCCTCCCTGGTCCCCTCTCTGTGTATCTCTGACTGGGTTATTATAACCCTCCCTGGTCCCCTCTCTGTGTATCTCTGACTGGGTTATTATAACCCTCCCTGGTCCCCTCTCTGTGTATCTCTGGACTGGGTTATTATAACCCTCCCTGGTCCCTCTCTGTGTATCTCTGACTGGGTTATTATAACCCTCCCTGGTCCCCTCTCTGTGTATCTCTGACTGGGTTATTATAACCCTCCCTGGTCCCCTCTCTGTGTATCTCTGACTGGGTTATTATAACCCTCCCTGCTCCCCTCTCTGTGTATCTCTGACTGGGTTATTATAACCCTCCTGGTCCCTTGTTATAATTGTTTCTCCGTATCTCAGGAACTCAAAGAACAAAAAAAAGAACAGATATTGGAACAGACGAGCAGAAAGTGACAGTAGAGCCTCATTTGCATTAAATTCATTCCATTCCCTTTTTGAGCTTTATTTAACCAGGGATTGGCCACAGACCCCGAGAGAGAGAGGTTTTTATTTAACCAGGGATTGGCCACAGACCCCGAGAGAGAGAGAGGTTTTATTTAACCAGGGATTGGCCACAGACCCCGAGAGAGAGAGAGGTTTTATTTAGAAGTGGCCAGCCAGTCGCCCACGGCCCCACGGCTCTCCTCTCCTCTCTCAGTCTAATTGATGTAAATGCAGAGCTGGGTGAGAGACGGAGTGGTGACCTCGTTATATAGGGGGGGGGGGGGGGGGCCGCCCAATTAATCACACATCCTTTAGAGATGCTTAAAGCTAATAAATAGAAGGCCCAATCAGAGGCCCTGGTTTAGCCACTCATATGATTGTAGTGGAGGATCGGATGAAAGCACTGTGGATAAGGAAGCTACGGCTAACACAACGCTAATTCAAAGGGAGCTACGCTTACACAATGCTAACCGCTAACACAACGCTAATTCAAAGGGAGCTACGCTTACACAATGCTAACCGCTAACACAACGCTAATTCAAAGGGAGCTACGCTTACACAATGCTAACCGCTAACACAACACGGCCAGATTGAGTTTGTTCAGACAGTCAAGGAGGCGGCTGCTTTTTTAATAACCGTTTAAGCATTTTACTGCAAATGGCTGCGTGTCAAATTCCCCTTGAAGCAGAATAACGCTAATGATGTATTAACAGCGGCCTCCTCTCATGGAAACCAGGATCCCCATTCACACAGAACCTCCTAATACTGATTTCATTTTAGGGATTAGGGGGTTTTCAGTATTTTTGGTACATTTTAATGGATTATTTAACATTGTGAAATGCTTTAGCAATGCTTTGGTTTAATTCTACATTTTGAAAACATTGTTTCTACCAAATTAATATGTTATCCGGTTACAGTCTAAGCCCTATCTAAGAATTTGGCTTTACTGTTATTAGTCCATAAAAAAAAATAAAACGATTTTACTGAGTTACAGTTCATAGAAGGAAATCAGTCAATTGAAATCCATTCATTAGGCCCTAATGTATGGAATTCACATGACTGGGCAGGGGCACAGCCATGGGTAGGCCTGGGAGGGCATAGGCCCACCCACTGGGGAGCCAGGCCCAGCATAACAGACTTTAATGTAAACATGTAATGTGTTGGTCCCATGTTTCATGAGCTGAAATAAAAGATCCCACAAAGTTCCATACTCACATAAAGCTTATTTCTCTAAAATCTGGTACACAAATATGTTTACATCCCTGTAAATGAGTATTTTATCCTTTGCTAAGATAATCCATCCACCTGACAGGTGTGGCACATCAAGAAGCCCATTAAACAACATGACCATTACACAGGTACACCTTGTGCTGGGGACAATACAAGGTCACTCTAAAATGTGCAGTTTTGTCACACAACACAATGCCACAGATGTCTCAAGTTTTGAGAGAGCGTACACCTGGCATGCCGAATATACGATTTTCCACCAGAGCTGTTGCTTGATAATTTAATGTTAATTGATCTACCATAAGCCACCTCCAACGTAATTTTAGAGAATTTGGCAGAACGTCCAACCGGCCTCATAACCATGTAGCACCAGCTAAAACCAGCTAACACCAGCTAACACCAAGTAGTACCAGCTAACACCAGCTAACACCAGCTAACACCAGCTAACACCAGCTAACACAAGGTAACACCAGCTAACACCAGCTAACACCAGGTAACACCAGCTAACACCAGCTAACACCAGGTAACACCAGCTAACACCAGCTAACACCAAATAGAACCAGCTAACACCAGCTAACACCAGGTAACACCAGCTAACACCAAATAGAACCAGCTAACACCAGCTAACACCAGGTTACACCAGCTAACACCAGCTAACACCAAATAGAACCAGCTAACACCAGGTAACACCAGGTATCACCAGCTAACACCAGCTAACACCAGGTTACACCAGCTAACACCAGCTAACACCAAATAGAACCAGCTAACACCAGCTAACACCAATAGAACCAGCTAACACCAGGTAACACCAGCTAACACCAGCTAACACCAGATAACACCAGCTAACACCAGATAACACCAGCTAACACCAAATAGAACCAGCTAACACCAGCTAACACCAAATAGAACCAGCTAACACCAGGTAACACCAGGTAACACCAGCTAACACCAGCTAACACCAAATAGAACCAGCTAACACCAGCTAACACCAGCTAACACCAAATAGAACCAGCTAACACCAGCTAACACCAAATAGAACCAGCTAACACCAGGTAACACCAGCTAACACCAGCTAACACCATCTAACACCAGATAACACCAGATAACACCAGGTAACACCAGGTAACACCAGGTAACACCAGCTAACACCAGGTATCACCAAGTAGTACCAGCTAACACCAGGTAACACCCCTGAAACAAAGAGGAAATACAACACAGAGGGGGAAGGGAGTGGAAGGACAGAAACACAAACACCAGAGGGGAAAAGGGAGTGGAAGGACAGAAACACAAACACCAGAGGGGAAGGGAGTGGAAGGACAGAAACACAAACACCAGAGGGGGAAGGGAGTGGAGGGACAGAAACACAAACACCAGAGGGGAAGGGAGTGGAGGGACAGAAACACAAACACCAGAGGGGGAAGGGAGTGGAGGGACAGAAACACAAACACCAGAGGGGGAAGGGAGTGGAGGGACAGAAACACAAACACCAGAGGGGGAAGGGTCAGTGGAAGGACAGAAAACACAAACACCAGAGGGGGAAGGGAGATGGAGGGACAGAAACACAAACACCAGAGGGGGAAGGGAGTGGAGGGACAGAAACACCAAACACCAGAGGGGGAAGGGAGTGGAAGGACAGAAAACACAAACACGAGGGGAAGGGAGTAGGGGACAGAAACACAAACCACCAGAGGGGAAGGAGTGGAAGGACAGAACAACAACACCAGAGGGGGAAGGGAGTGGAAGGACAGAAACACAAACCCCCAGAGGGGGAGAAAAAAAACCACCAGGAACAGAATTGAGGCCAAAGCCCATCTGGCGGTAATGAAATTAATTTGTCACCCTATTGTCAGGGACAAAAGAGCTAATTGAAATGAACCTGTCCCTTGTCTGTTGTCTGTCTTCGGCACCTTAAATATTCTCTAAGATATGCTGATTCTTACTGAGCCTGAATTATTCAGATGCCAATCCTGTGGAAAGCAGGAGGGCACAACAGAGGAGAGGACACATGGAGGTGTGTTAGAACAGGGTCCTGAAGAGAGAATGTATTCATTCAATTCACAATACTTTATTTATGGACAATTTAGCAGGAAGCAGTGCAACATCCTCTAAAAATATCATGTCCCACTTATAAACTAATGAGACAATTAGTATTCATACAGATTCATTAACCAAAAATTACTTTCTGTAGAAAAAAAACGAACATATTTGAGACAGGTAGTGTTCATATAGATTGATTACAGTTTTATTATCGCTTTGGTACTATTTTCACAAGTATGTGGTGAAATTTCACAACACTTTTATATTCAAAACATTTTTTTAGGGGGTGGCTCAGCTTAAAAAATGCAGATGGATTATAGCTTCCATCAATGTAATTGTCTGCATCTCTTCCAATCCACCACATATTGTTTTGGCAAATATATATATAATGTATATACATACGCACACATACAAACATACTTATACACATACAGTTGAAGTCGGAAGTTTACATACACCTTAGCCAAATACATTTAAACTCAGTTTTTCACAATTCCTGACATTTAATCCTAGAAATAGGTCAGTTAGGATCCCCACTTTATTTTAAGAATGTGAAATGTCAGAATAATAGTAGAGATAATGATTTATTTCAGCTTTTATTTCTTTCATCACATTCCCAGCGGGTTAGAAGTTTACATACACTCAATTAGTATTTGGTAGCATTGCCTTTAAATTGTTTAACTTGGGTAAAAACATTTCGGGTAGCCTTCCACAAGCTTCCCACAATAAGTTGGGTGAATTTTGGCCCATTCCTCCTGACCAGAGCTGGTGTAACTGAGTCAGGTGTGTAGGCCTCCTTGCTCGCACACACTTTTTCAGTTCTGCCACACAAATGTTCTATAGGATTGAGGTCAGTGCTTTGTGATGGCCACTCCAATACTTGACTTTGTTGTCATTTTGCCACAACTTTAGAAGTATGCTTGGGTCATTGTCCATTTGGAAGACTCATTTCTGACCAAGCTTTTAACTTTCTGACTGATGTGTTGAGATGTTGCTTCAATATATCCACATAATTTTCCTTACTCATGATGCCATCTATTTTGTGAAGTGCACCAGTCCCTCCTGCAGCAAAGCACCCCCCACAACATGATGCTGCCACCCCCGTGCTTCATGGTTGGGATGGTATTCTTCGGCTTGCAAGCCTCCCCCTTTTTCCTACAAACATAATGACGGTCATTATGGCCAAACAGTTATATTTTTGGTTCATCAGACAAGGGACATTCCTCCAAAAAGTATGATCTTTGTCCCCATGTGCAGTTGCAAACCATAGTCTGGCTTTTTTATGCCGGTTTTGGAGCAGTGGCTTCTCCTTGCTGAGCGGCCTTTCAGGTTATGTCGATATAGGACTCGTTTTACTGTGGATATAGATACTTTTGTACCCGTTTCCTCCAGCATCTTCACAAGGTCCTTTGCTGTTGTTCTGGGATTGATTTGCACTTTTCGCACAAAAGGACGTTCATCTCTAGGAGACAGAACGCGTCTCCTTCCTGAGTGGAATGGCGGCTGCATGGTCCCATGGTGTTTATACTTGCATACTATTGTTTGTACAGATGAACGTGGTACCTTCAAGCGTTTGAAAATTGCTCCCAAGGATGAACCAGACTTATGGAGGTCTACAATTTTTTTCTGAGGTCTTGGCTGATTTCTTTTGATTTTCCCATGTCAAGCAAAGAGGCACTGAGTTTGAAAGTAGGCATTGAAATACATCCACAGGTACACCTCCAATTGACTCAAATGATGTTAATTAACCCATCAGAAGCTTCTACAACCATGACATCATTTTCTGGAATTTTCCAAGCTGTTTAAAGGCACAGTCAACTTAGTGTATGTAAACTTCTGAACCACTGGAATTGTGATACAGTGAATTATAAGTGAAATAATCTGTCTGTAAACAATTGTTGGAAAATTACTTGTCATGCACAAAGTAGATGTCCTAACCAACTGCCAAAACTATAGTTTTATAACAAGAAATTGGTGTAGTGGTTGAAAAACAAGTTTTAATGACTCCATCCTAAGTGTATGTAAACTTCCGACTTCAACTGTACATACATACATATATATATATATATATATATATATATATATATATATATATATATATATATATACACGTATCTTGTTTTAAAATATATTTTCCTTATTACTTTCTAACGCTACCACCCCTCCCCTAATTGGAGTAAACTAAAGAACAACAAAGCTTAGGCCTGTACTTCCAGCTTATAAACACTATACAGTGGTTCTTCTATAAAAGTTGTGTCATACTGCAGCACACCTTGCGGGCTGCCGCAGAATTCTATGGCATGTTATTTTAATTATCAGCCATTGTTACCATTAATGCTAGTTAGTGCTAGTTTTACCACCAGAGAGCATCTTTGAGAAGCATTTGATAGCCTTCTGTATTGGCTTGTACCTGAAAATGTTAAACCTTTTTTGCAAGAACATAGTACATGGGATTGATTTTAAGAAATGTAGCTTAATTAGGGACAGACGTTCCACTCACAAAAACTAAGGAGTTCATCAGGGTAAACTGGTATATAACTTAAGAGCTAATCAGGGTTAACTGGTATATAACTTAAGAGCTAATCAGGGTAAACTGGTACATAACAGAAGAGTTAATCAGGGTAAACTGGTATATAACTTAAGAGTAATCAGGGTAAACTGGTATATAACTAAAGAGTTAATCAGGGTCAACTGGTATATAACAGAAGAGTTAATCAGGGTAAACTGGTATATAACTAAAGAGTTAATCAGGGTAAATGGTATATAACTAAAGAGTTAATCAGGGTAATGTCACGTCCTGACCAGCAGAGGGTGTTGTGTGTAGTTTTGGTCAGGACGTGGCAGAGTATGTCTGTGTATGTGTGTTCTGGGTGTTGTATTTCTATGTGGGTCTGTGTGGCTCCCGATCAGGGACAGCTGGTGATCGTTGTTCCTGATTGGGAGTCATATAATTAGGAGTATGTTTGTCACTTGGGGTTGTGGGTGGTTGAGTTAACACTGCTATTCGTTTTGGTCGTAAGTAGCCTGTCATGAGTGTTTATTGTGTTCTGTGTATACATTCCTTAATTATATTAAAAGATGAGTATCCACATTCCGCATGCAGTTTGGTCTCTTCAACACGGCTTCAACATTTGTGACAGGTAAACTGGTATATATCTAAAGAGTTAATCAGGGTAAACTGGTATATAACTAAAGAGTTCATCCGTGTGATTTTTCCACAAATAAACAGGTACTTACCTTTCCATGGTAGCAAGATCTTCTTTATTTTTGCTAACTTTCTATTAAAATCTATTGAGTGAGATCATTTTCTTTCTTGTTTACCGAGTACGTCCACATCGCCGTCAGACCATTTTATTCATAAACTACATAGTTACGTAAAAGCTGTGTTGTTTAGTCGTCCAATATGTAATATAGTACACTGATCAAAATTTGGTTGTAATCCAGAGGTTAGAAAAATGAACTAGATCTTCTATGAGGCCGTTGAGGGATCCAAGTTGTGGATTTAAAAGAAAACATGAATCATCAGGGTGCAATGGCACCTTGTTTTTAAGCCCTGGATTTCTAACCCTTGATATTATTGTTGGATCTGATTTTCAAAGCTAACATTTCGATGGCCATAATAAATAGATATGCCGACAGAGGACAGCCTTGTTTTACCTCCTCTTGATAGTTTAAAACGTTCTGAGAAAAAGCCATTATTTACTATTTTACACGTAGGGTTACTATACATGATTTTAACATATTTTATAAGAGCTTCTCCAAAATTGAAATGTTCAAGGTATTTATATATAAACTACATTCATTCTTTATCAAAAGCATTTTCAAAGTCAGCTATGAATACCAAGTCTGGTGTCCCAGATTTTTCCCAGAGTTCTATTGTTTCCAGTACTTGCCTATATTTTCTCTATGTGTCATCAATGTAAAATACCTGTCTGATTATAATAAATAATGTTCGACAATACCTTTTAATTCTATGCGCTATACATTTTGCTAGAATGTTGCGTCACAACACTGAAGTGTAGGGGATTCCAATTTTTTAAATGGACTGGATCTTTATATTTCCCACTTGTATCCTGTTTTAGTAATAATGAACCAGGCCTTCTTTTTGAGTGTCTGATAATCTACCATTTACATAGGAGTGGTTAAAACATCTAGTAAATGTCCTCTGAGCATATCAAAAAAAGTTTAGTATACCTCAACTGGTATGCCATCAAGCCCTGGTGTTTTACCAGACTTAAAGGCTTTAATTGCATCAAGAAGTTCCTCCTCTTTAATTTCTTTTGATTTTGACACAGCCAGTGGAAAATCAGAGCGGTCAAATTCAAAACAGCTAAAATCTCATAATTCTATTTTCTCAAACAATCAACTATTTTACACCATTTTAAAGATAAACTTCTCGTTAATCCAACCACATTGTCCGATTTCAAAAGGCTTTACGGCGAAAGCATAAAATTATATATATACAGTTCCAACACAAGAAAAACCACAGCCATTTTCCTAGCAAGGACAGGCGTCACAAATACCAGAAATTCAGCTAAAATGATGCAGTAACCTTTGACGATCTTCATCAGATGACACTCCTAGGACATCATGTTACACAATACATGTATGTTTTGCTCAATAAAGTTCATATTTATATCCAAAAACTGCATTTTACATTGGCGCATAATGTTGGCACGTAATGTTGAGAAATGTTTTCCCTCTAATCCCTCCGGTGAATGAGCACAATGAGCACACACATTACGGAAATACTCATCTTAAACTTATATCAATATAGAAGTGTTATGCACAGAATTATAGTTACACTTCTCCTAAATGTAACCGCTTTGTCAGATTTCAAAAAAGGTTCACGGCGAAAGCACAATTTGCAATAATCTGAGTACAGCCCAGAAGACACCAATAACAAGCAAACAGAAACCCACCATCTTGGAGTCAATAACACTAAGAAATAACATAATATTCACTTACCTTTGATTATCTTCATCAGAAGGCACTCTCAGGCACCCCAGCTCCACAATAAATGTTAGATAAAGTTCATATGTATGTCCAAATAATCCATTTGTTCACACGTTAGGTTCACTATCCAAATCCAACAATGCACATGCTTACATAGACCAGACGAAAAGTCAAAAATGTTATACTACAGTTTGTAGAAACATGTCAAACGATGTATAGAATCAATCTTTAGGTTGTTTTAATCATATACCTTGAATAAAATTCCAACCGGACCTATCCGTTCTCTTTAGGAGTGAATATGAACTCAGCTCGCTCCCAAGTCATTGGACACCAACCGGACCTATCCGTTCTCTTTAGGAGGGAATATGAACTCAGCTCGCTCCCAAGTCATTGGACACCAACCGGACCTATCCGTTCTCTTTAGGAGGGAATATGAACTCAGCTCGCTCCCAAGTCCTTGGACACCAACCGGACCTATACGTTCTCTTAGGAGGGAATATGAACTCAGCTCGCTCCCAAGTCCTTGGACACCAACCGGACCTATCCGTTCTCTTTAGGAGTGAATATGAACTCAGCTCGCTCCCAAGTCCTTGCGCGTGACTGAGCCCATGCCTTATAATGGGACACCTACTTCCTTGGGCTGTTATTCCCATCAAATTCACCATAGAATCTTCAAACACCGTTCTAAAGACAGTTGACATCTAGTGGAAGCTTTAGGAAGTGCAAAATGAACCCTAAGTCACTGTATACAGTCAAGGCAATCACTTGAAAAAACGACAACCTTATATTTCACTTCCTGCTTGACTTTTTCTCAGACACCATTCAATCCGTTTTTAGAACCTTCAGAGTGCTTTCTATCCAAATCTACTAATAATATGCATATTCTAGTTTCTGGGCCAGAGTAGTAACCTGTTCAATTTGGGTACGTTTTTCATCCGGCCGTGAAAATACTGCCCCCTAGCCCCAACAGGATAACACCTGAACAAACCAGAAATAAATCACCAGCAAAACATTGGACTCAACATTTCCTCAGACAGAAGAGGGTTGTAACTGACTGTGGCCTGGGGCCATCTAGCAGCTACAACTGATCTGTTCCTTCAGAAGGGAGGAAAAACACAGCTAATAGCTACAACTGATCTGTTCCGTCAGAAGGGAGGAAAAACACAGCTAATAGCAACAACTGATCTGTTCCTTCAGAAGGGAGGAAAACACAGCTAATAGCAACAACTGATCTGTTCTTCAGAAGGGAGGAAAACACAGCTAATAGCAACAACTGATCTGTTCCTTCAGAAGGGAGGAAACACAGCTAATAGCAACAAACTGATCTGTTCCTTCAGAAGGGAGGAAAGCAACATGTCACTGTTTTTTTCCCTGACATAACAGACCTGTTTCCTGACGTGCTGCCTGTTTTCACCTTTCGCCTGTCTGTTTTCTAGGCGTTTTTATTTCCCTGCTGAAAGGTCTCAGTGGTCCTCAGATCTGACGTGATGAGAAGGATGAGTGGAAGGGAGGAGAGGTGGAAAGGAGGGACTCAGAGGGGTTTCATGGCACACACAAATGGATATTGTTTTTGACATCTTGTGAAGTTGTCTCTATCCGTGGTACCTAGGGGGAGACCGGCCCTGCCAGGCCCTTGCTCTCAGCCCACCTGCATTTTTAATGTTCAGCCCAACAAATGCAGGGCAGCATGATGTTGTCACCTTGGCATATTTTATCACTGATCAACATTAGTCGGCAGCTGTTGTAAACGTGTAACTGTCTCATCAGCAGCGGCAGCGGCCTCGGAAGCATGTCTGCTAGCCAGCTGGGTTTCTCTCCTCTCCGAGCCTCTCAGAGCCGAGACCTGCGCTAGCTGCCTTTGTTTAAAAGCCTTTTTCTCCCGTTGAGATTTCTCCCCGCATGCTTTGTGTCCTTGAGCTGTTAATCTGTCTGTTGAAATGTGATGCGTCTATCTGCTTATAGAAAATAACAGGAAATATTTGTCCATCTTTTTGGATGTCTTAAAAAAATATTTTGGACTGTTTAAAAAAAAGGAATTCTGCTGTCAGAAACGGTATCACTTCAAATACCCGGTGTAGCACTCACAGAATTTCAAAACCTGTTTTGGAGTACAACATATACCTGGTTGCATCTGCACTGTTTAATTCTAAACCGTATAAATTATAACTTCCCTCTCAGATGTCCTACAATGAGTAAAAGCCACCAAAAATGTGGGAGAAACATTTTCTGTGTTTTAACACAACATATTTTTAATTTTACAAAATGGGGCTTGCATATTCCAATTTCCCTGCCATATTATTTGTAATAGTTTACAGTACCTTCAGTATACAGCAGTGGAGGCTGATGAGGGGAGAATGGCTCAAAAATAATGTCCGGAACACCGCAAATGGAAGGGCATCAAACACCTGGAAACTATGTGTTGACGTATTTGATACCATTCCACGTTTTCAGCTCCAGCCATTACCATGGCCCGTTCTCCCCAATTAAGGTGCCACCACCTCCTGTGGAATACAGACACTCTTTCACTGCCACACACACAATTCAGTGTGTTACATGATGTGTTACTTGTTGTCACGTCCTGACCATAGAAAGCTTTTATTTTTCTATGGTAGAGTAGGTCAGGGCGTGACAGAGGGTTTTGTCTAGTTTATTTATGTTTATTTTGGTTGTAGTTTATTTTTTCTATGTTGTGGGGTTCTAGTTTTTGTATTTCTATGTGTTGTTTTTTGGGATGATCTCCAATTAGAAGCAGCTGGTCATCGTTGTCTCTAATTGGGGATCATATTTAAGTGGTGTTTTTCCCGCTAGATTTTGTGGGACATTATTTTGAGTAAGTGTATGTTGCACCTCTTCGTCATGGTTTTGTTTTGTTTATTAGTTTATTTGTATGTATTGCATAGTTTCACAGATAAATAAAATGTGGAACGATACACACGCTGCGCCTTGGTCCCGTTCTTCAGACAGCCGAGACACTTGTATTTTTAATAACTTATATTTAGAACTAAAACGCTGTAGTGAATACAGCCAGGCTGAATGGGTTAGGGTTATTTTTAATAACTTTATGTTTATAACTAAAACGCTATAGTGAGTACAGCAGGCTGAACGGGTTAGGGTTATTTTTAATAACTTTATATTATAACTAAAACGTTATAGTGAGTACAGCCAGGCTGAATGGGTTAGGGTTATTTTTAATAACTTTATATTTAGAACTAAAACGCTATAGTGAGTACAGCAGGCTGAATGGGTTAGGGTTATTTTTAATAACTTTATATTTAGAACTAAAACGCTATAGTGAGTACAGCCAGGCTGAATGGGTAAGGGTTATTTTTAATAACTTTATATTTAGAACTAAAACGCTATAGTGAGTACAGCAGGCTGAATGGGTTAGGGTTATTTTTTATAACTTTATATTTATAACTAAAACGTTGTAGTGAGTACAGCCAGGCTGAATGAACACTCACCATAAAGTCTAACATTCTGTTGAGAACCACAACACACACAAAATTAAATCTCAGTTAAATCAGAAACAGTAGACTCTTGGTAAAACAAATCTGCCAAGGATTTTAATGTGAAAATTGTAAGAATACATGTGTATTATACATGTATACTGAGGGTAAAGCATCACTCCAAACAAAAACTAAATATTTGATTGGTTAATTTAATATGTAAAAAACCTCCAGTGGATGCAGCTGTAATTGCTTGCGACAGGGTGTCTCTGTCTCACAAAGCCAGAGGTTTGGACGGCTCGCTGGAGGATTTACCTTTGGCAGCCGCTAAATAATTTTGATTTCTAATTTATTTTTGACACCGGCACACGATGAGTCCCCCAGCCAAGTGCCTCGTTGGCAATGATTGATTACCCAATTTCTAATTAAAACTGATCCAATCACTTATGATGCACAGTGAGACAAACTAACTGAAGTGAACTGTCAGCAACATTGATTGATGATCCCACCAATCCTGACTTTGTTTGTACTAATGTTCAGATGCTTGTTACCAGCTGCAAAGCTACCTGGGACAATGCTGTCTGTCAATCTACAACCTCTACACCCTGTCACAACAAACACATCTTTCTGAGGGGGAATGTATTCTGAGGGACAGAGAGAGATTTGTTGGGTTGCTGGCCCTATTAAAGTTGGACACTCCTCCATGGCCCCGGGCCCAGGGCAGAGTAAACTGGGATGAGAGGAGAGGAGCGCTGCATCATGACTGAAACCCCCAGGATGACAGATGAAACAGCCAGGTTTCTAAACACAAAAAAACCCTTCTATCGTTTAAACACTAGCCACCCCTTCCATCTTCTATTCGCCCTTCTAACTTCTATCCACTAGCCACCCCTTCTATCTACTAAACACTAGCCACCACTTCTATCTTCTATCCACTACCCCCCCTTCTATCTTCTATCCACTAGCCACCCCTTCTATCTTCTATCCATTAGCCACCCCTTCTATCTACTAAACACTAGCCACCACTTCTATCTTCTAAACACTAGCCACCCCTTCTATCTTCTATCCACTACCCACCCCTTCTATCTTCTATCCATTAGCCACCCCTTCTATCTTCTATCCATTAGCCACCCCTTCTATCTACTAAACACTAGCCACCACTTCTATCTTCTATCCACTACCCACCCCTTCTATCTTCTATCCACTACCCACCCCTCTGTCTTCTATCCACTAGCCACCCCTTCTATCTACTAAACACTAGCCACCACTTCTATCTTCTATCCACTACCCACCCCTTCTATCTTCTATCCACTAGCCACCCTTCCATCTTCTAAACACTAGCCACCCCTTCTATCTACTAAACACTAGCCACCTCTTCTATCTACTAGCCACCCCTTCTATCTTCTAAACACTAGCCACCCCTTCTACTATCTACTAGCCACCCCTTCTATCTTCTAAACACTAGCCACTTCTATCTACTAGCCACCCCTTCTATCTTCTAAACACTAGCCACCCCTTCTATCTACTAACACTAGCCACCTCTTCTATCTACTAGCCACCCCTTCTATCTTCTAACCACTAGCCACCCTTCTATCTTCTATCTACTAGCCACCCCTTCTATCTACTAGCCACCCCTTCTATCTACTAGCCACCCCTTCTATCCACTAGCCACCCCTTCCATCTTCTAAACAGTAGTCACCCCTTCTATCTTCTATCCACTAGCCACCCCTTCTATCTTCTATTCACCCCTTCTGTCTTCTAAACACTACCCACCCCTTCTATCTTCTATCCACTAGCCACCCTTCTATCTTCTATCCACTAGCTATCCCTTCTATCTTCTATCCACTAGCCACCCCTTCTATCTTCTAAACACTAGCCACCCCTTCTATCTTCTATCCACTAGCCACCCCTTCTATCTTCTATCCACTAGCTATCCCTTCTATCTTCTATCCACTAGCCACCCCTTCTATCTTCTAAACACTAGCCACCCCTTCTATCTTCTATCCACTAGCCACCCCTTCTATCTATTAGCCACCCCTTCTATCTTCTATCCACTAGCCACCCCTTCTATCTTCTATCCACCACCCCTTCCATCTTCTAAACACTAGCCACCCCTTCTATCTTCTATCCACTAGCTATCCCTTCTATCTTCTATCCACTAGCCACCCCTTCTATCTTCTAAACACTAGCCACCCATTCTATCTTCTATCCACTAGCCACCCCTTCTGTCTTCTATCCATTAGCCACCCCTTCTATCCACTAGCCACCCCTTCTATCTATTAGCCACCCCTTCTGTCTTCTAAACACTAGCCACCCCTTCTATCTTCTATCCACTAGCCACCCCTTCTATCTTCTATCCATTAGCCACCCCTTCTATCTTCTATCCACTAGCCACCCCTTCTATCTTCTATCCACTACCCACCCCTTCTATCTTCTATCCACTAGCCACCCCTTCTATCTTCTATCCACTAGCCACCCCTTCTATCTTCTATCCACTAGCCACCCCTTCTATCCACTAGCCACCCCTTCTATCCACTAGCCACCCCTTCTGTCTTCTATCCACTAGCCACCCCTTCTATCTTCTATCCATTAGCCACCCCTTCTATCTTCTATCCACTAGCCACCCCATCTATCTTCTATCCACTAGCCACCCCTTCTAAACAGTAGTCACCCCTTCTATCTTCTATCCACTAGCCACCCCTTCTATCTTCTATCCACTAGCCACCCCTTCTATCTTCTAAACACTAGCCACCCCTTCTATCTTCTATCCACTAGCCACCCCTTCTATCTTCTATCCACTAGCCACCCCTTCTGTCTTCTATCCACTAGCCACCCTTCTATCCACTAGCCACCCCTTCTGTCTTCTATCCACTAGCCACCCCTTCTATCCCTAGCCACCCTTCTAATGCCACCCCTTCTATCCACTAGCCACCCCTTCTATCTTTATCCACTAGCCACCCCTTCTATCTTCTATCCACTAGCCACCCCTTCTTCCACTAGCCACCCCTTCTATCCACTAGCCACCCCATCTATTCTTCTATCCATAGCCACCCCTTTCTATCTACTATCCACTAGCCTCCCCTTCTATCTTCTATCCACTAGCCACCCCTTCCATCCCTAGCCACCCCTTCTATCTTCTATCCACTAGCCACCCCTTCTATCTTCTATCCACTAGCCACCCCAACTATCTTCTATCCACTAGCCACCCCTTCTATCCACTAGCCACCCCATCTATCTTCTATCCACTAGCCACCCCTTCTATCGTCTTAAACACTAGCCACACGTAGTATCTTCTAAACACTACCCACCTCTATATATTCCTTCTATCTTCTATCCACTAGCCACCCCTTCTATCTTGTATCCACTAGCCACCCTTATATCTTCTAAACACCCCTTATATTGTTTAACACTGCCACCACTTCCATCAGACCTGTAAACATTGGGCTAATAAAAAAGCCTTAAACACACACAAGGGTTAATGGAAGCCTCTCCAACATAATCCAGACGGAATCAGGAATTCCCCAGGGTAGTTCTCTAGGCCCCTTACTTTTTAAAATCTTTGGGTAAAGCCAGTGTGTCTATGTTGTGGATGACTCAACAATATACACGTAAGCTACTACAGCAACGAAATGATTGTAACACTTAACAAAGAGATGCACTTTCGAATGGGTGGCAAGGAATAAGTTAGTCCTAAATAATTCAAAAAACTGAGACCATTGTGTTTTGGGAGATATCATCACATAAACCCTAAACTTCAACTAAATATTGTAATAAACAATGTGGAAATTGAGCAAGTTGAGGTGACTAAACCTGCTTGGAGTTACCCTGAATTGTAAAACTGGCATGTTCAAAACCATATTGATACAGCAGTAGTTGAGATGGGGAGAAGTCTGTCCATAATAAAGCACTGCTCTACCTTCTATGTTGGCCTGATATGGTTCCCAATCAGAGGCAGCTGTCTTTCGGTGTCTCTGATTGCGGATCATATTTAGGCAGCCTTTTCCCACTGGGTTTTTGTGGGATCTTGTTTCTGTATAGTTGCCTTGTGCACGGCATTACTGCACGTTTGTTATATTCTTTGTTGTTTTGGTTGTAAGTTTCACTATTAAAGAGATTGTGGAACTCTACCCACGCTGCGCCTTGTTCTCCTTCATACGACAAACGCGACAGAAGATCCCACCTCCTGGAAGTGTTCAGTAAGGTATGTGCTAATTCCCTTCCCCCGCACCGTCCTTATGATTGTGCCATTGATCTTCTCTCAGGCACTACACCACCTCGGGGTCGGTTGTATTCTCTGTCTGTACCAGAGACCAAAGCTATGGAGGAATACATAGAGCAGTCTCTGGCCAATGGGGCTGTCCGTCCTTCTGCATATCCTGCCGGTGCAGGGGTTTTTTTGTGGAGAAGAAGGACAAGATCCTGCGCCCTTTGCATTGACTACCGCGGACTTAACGATATCACTGTCAAAAATCGTTATCTCCTACCTCTCCTCTCCTCAGTGTTTGAACCTCTCCAGGGGGCCAGCATGTTTTCCAAGTTGAACATTCGGAATGCCTACCACCTGGTTCAGAAACGCAAGCGGGATGAGTGGAAGACAGCCTTCAATACAGCCAGTGGACATTACAAGTACCAGGTCATGCCATTTGGACTCACCACCCGCTGTCTTCCAGGCTTTGGTCAATGATGTGCTTCGGGACATGCTAAACCGGTTTGTGTTTGTCTACCTGGACAACATCCAGTTTTTTTCCCGATCTGCCTAAGAACATGTACTCCATGTCAGACAGGTCCTTCAGTGCCTCCTGGAGAACCGTTGTTTGTGAAAGACAAGAAGTGTGAGTTCCTCCGCTTATCTATCACCTTTTCTGGGATATGTCATTGCTGAGGGCTGGTCAGATGGATCCTGGAAAGGTGAAAGCAGTGGTGGATTGGCCTCAACCAACGTCCAGGGTGCAGTTGCAATGGTTTCTGGGTTTGCTAACTTCTACCGCCATTTCATTCGGGATAAAAGCACCCCTCTTGGCACTCACTTCCCCAAGGTACTGTTCAAATGGTCTCCAGCTGTCGACAAAGCCTTTGTGGACCTGAAGCATCGGTTCACAAAAGCACCTATCCTCATCCATCCGGACCCCTCGCGTCAATTTGTGGTGGAAGTGGATGCGTCGGATGTTGGAGTTGGGGCCATCCTATCCCAGCGATCTGCCAAGAACAAGAAGCTTCATCCCTGTGCTTTCCTGTCCCATCACCTCAATCCTGCTGAGAGGAACTATGATGTTGGCAACCAAGAACTCCTTGCGGTGAAGATGGCATTGGAGGAGTGGAGGCACTGTTTGGAAGGAGCAGAACAGCCATTCCTGGTCTGGACCGACCATAAAAACTTGGAATATCTCCATTGTGTTCTTGGGCACAGGGACTAAGGTAACCTGCCTAAATGACTACCGACCCGTAGCACTCACCTATGAGGCATGAAATGCTTTGAAAGGCTGGTCATGGCTCACATAAACACCATTATCCCAGAAACCCTAGACCCACTCCAATTTGCATACCACACCAACAGATCCACATGTGATGCAATCTATATTGCACTCCACACTGCCCTTTCACACCTGGACAAATGGAAGACCTACAGTGAAGTCGGAAGTTTAAATACACTTAGGTTGGCGTCATTAAAACTCGTTTTTTCAAACCACTCCACACATTTATTGTTAACAAACTATAGTTTTGGCAAGTCGGGTTAGGACATCTACTTTGTGCATGATACAAGTAATTTATCCAACAATTGTTTACAGACAGATTATTTCACTTATAAACTCACTGTATCACAATTCCAGTGGGTAAGAGTTTACATACACTAAGTTGACTGCGTATTTAAACAGCTTGGAAAATTGCAGAAAATTGTCATGGCTTTAGAAGCTTCTGATAGGCTAATTGACATAATTTCAGTCAATTGGAGGTGTACCTGTGGATGTATTTCAATGCCTACCTTCAAACGCAGTGCCTCTTGCTTGGCATCATGGGAAAATCAAAACAAATTGTAGACCTCCACAAGTCTGGTTCATCCAATAGGATCTTTAACCTGTATTCTAAATATGATCTGTATTCTGTATTCTAAACAGGATCTGTATTCTGTATTCTAAATAGGATCTGTAACCTGTATTCTAAACAGGATCTGTAACCTGTATTCTAAACAGGATCTGTATTCTGTATTATCAATAGGATCTGTAACCTGTATTCTCAATAGGATCTGTAACCTGTATTCTAACAGGATCTGTAACCTATATTCTAACAGGATCTGTAACCTGTATTCTCAATAGGATCTGTAACAGGTGTTTTTACAAGCTTGTCCTCTACAAACAGGTGTATTTTACAAGCTTGTCCTCTACAAACTGGTGTATTTTACAAGCTTGTCCTCTACAAACTGGTGTATTTTACAAGCTTGTCCTCTACAAACTGGTGTATTTCCAAGCTTGTCCTCTACAAACTGGTGTATTTTACAAGCTTGTCCTCTACAAACAGGTGTATTTTCCAAGCTTGTCCTCTACAAACAGGTGTATTTTCCAAGCTTGTCCTCTACAAACAGGTGTATTTTCCAAGCTTGTCCTCTACAAACTGGTGTATTTTCCAAGCTTGTCCTCTACAACCAGTGAAGGACATGTTTGACGTTAAGTCTAGAGGGAGTGGGATGCTCCATTGCAGTTTTTTACAGTCACTTTGGCACTAATTTCAGAACCTTGTTATTTTTCTCAACTCCAGGCACAAAACTAACGACTGATGATCAAAATGCACATTTTTCAAAACTCTAACACTTTTTCCAATTGCTTGGATACAATCCACATAAAGCTAAGATCATTTGTTCAATGAACTAAAATCATCTGTTCAAAATGACACAACTTAACGTCAAAGTATTTCCATTCAAAATGCAATTCACACGTTACATCTGAGATGACTGTCTATTCATTAATTACAATGATCTAACTATCAACTGATACAACGGCTCAAAATGATGAGTAACTGTTGCATTACTCTCATAGTTTTACGGAAACTGACGAACAATATTCCATGTTTAGATCATGAAAGTTTCAGAAAACGAGATCCATTGACGCCAATTACCGTGGAACATGAACCAATTGGACTACATTATCTACAGATGTAATATTTCATCATCATCTCTTCATCAGATACCTGTTTCTATGGTCCCATGTACCCCTTTTCCATATTCACAGATTTGACCATTATTGGCCACTTTATTAGGTACACCTATCGCGTACTGGGTAGGACCACCCCTTTTGCCTCCCAACAGCCTGAATTATTCACAGGTGTTGTACGTTAAGAGATGCCCTTCTGCACGCCACTGTTTTAAACAGATGTTATTTGAGCATTTGTGGCCTTTCTGTTAACTTGAATGAGTCTGGACATTCTCCTCTGACCTCTCTCATTAACAGCGATAACATGAAGCGGCAGGTGATCCAGGTCACAATAGAGGTAAAGCAGTGGGAGGAGGGAAGACGAGGTGATCAAAGGAATGGCAGGGGACGAGCACCCCTTCTGAGAGGTGTCGAGGACGAGCACCCCTTCTGAGAGGTGGCCGTGGGCCTCGTTAGAGAGGAGGACGAGCCCTTCTGAGAGGTGGCCGTGGGCCTCGTTAGAGGGACGAGCCCCTTCTGAGAGGTGGCCGTGGGCCTCGTTAGAGAGGACGAGCACCCCTTCTGAGAGGTGGCCGTGGGCCTCGTTAGAGAGGACGAGCACCCCTTCTGAGAGGTGGCCGTGGGCCTCGTTAGAGAGGACGAGCACCCCTTCTGAGAGGTGTGGGGGAACGTGGTAGAGGACAAGGCAACTGACCAGCGGCAGCAACAGCAAAGAGTGTCCAATGAAATCCGAGCAATAGTTGTAATGGCATGACAATTACTGAAGCAGCTACAATGATTCAACCAAAACTCAGAAGATCAACCGTGGCCTCAATCATCAGAACTTTCCTCAATGAGAACCGGTAAGTCTTCAGCATGCATTATACAGGCTGTCAACTGTCAAATGATTGTATACTGCATGCCAATGTGTACCACAGAGTAGGTGATGTGACTAAATGTGTTCTTACTTTAATTTTCCCTGCAGAATTGAGACTAGGCCAAATAGGGGAAGCAGAGGCAAAATTCAGACTGACCAACAAGAGCAGGGCTGTGGTCAATTTGGTTCGGCCCAGAAATGATATTCGCCTTACAGAAATTCGGCGGCACATCTTGGACAATGATGACATGTTCAACAATGTGGAAGCCATAAGTTTGCCAACTGTTGCACGCATGCTGAAAAGGCACCAGGTGTCTCTAAAACAGCTATACCGTGGGCCTTTTGAAAGAAATACAGACAGAGTGAAGCAACTGAGGACTGAGTATGTTCAGGTATGTTCAGTTTCAAGATGCCTGGTGTGAAAAATTCCCCCCAAAATTCTACATCATTGTAATCAGTAATTCTCTTTCCAAAATGTGTTTTTAGAGGGTGATGGAGCTGGATGCTGACAAAAGCCATCATAAATTCCTCTTTTTGGATGAGGCAGGCTTCAACCTGGCCAAGACAAGGAGGAGAGGTCAGAATTTCATTCTCCAGCGGGCAACCATCCAAGTACCCGGACAACATGGGTCCAACATCACCACGTGTGCAGCTATATCAGATGATGGTGTGGTGAGATGCAGACCTCGTATTGGATCATATAATGCAGCTCTCCTTGTAACCTTCCTTGATGAGATAAATCCGGTCTGTAGAGCTGATGGTGTGGGGGATGCAGACCTCCTATTGGATCATATAATGCAGCTCTCCTGTATCCTTCCTTGATGAGATAAATCAGGTCTGTAGTGCTGATGGTGTGACCTATGTCATTGTGTGGGATAATGTCAGGTTCCAACGTGCTCAAATGGTGCAAGCATGGTTTCAGGCCCATCCACAATGTACCACCCTGTACTTACCCCATTCTCTCTTTTCCTTAACCCGATTGAGGAATGTTTCTCCATGTGGAGGTGGAAGGTATATGATAGGCGCCCTCACGAACAAGCTGCCCTTCTCCAGGCCATGGATGACATCACGGCAGACATCAGGCCTGGATTCGCCGGGAGATTCTTCCCAAGATGTTTGGCTGATGAAAACATCCATTGTGATGTGGATGAGAACCTGTGGCCAAATCCACAAGACAGGCTTGATGGAAATATAGAAGTACAGTAATCAACCTTTTATTTTGCTTTTTACAGTAAGCCAGGTGAGGAACACTGTAGTTGATGTTTTACTGTAGTTTTTTATTTATTTTTGTAGCTAATTATTTTTGCTTTCATTCAAAGAAACCTGTTGTGATTTTATTGCATTTCATCAATACATTTCCGATTTTGTTCAATGATTCCACTGTGTCTGTAGTATTCTCTCTACTAGTCCTTTTACAGTGATGTATTTACGTGTAGTACCATAATGAAACATGTATCACATATTTTGTACTAAGATATTTAATGATTGTACAAACAACTACACAGTGACACTATCGGTATCTTGTGTGTGTGTGATCTAAATGAATGTTCCTATGGTATTTCATGATAAATTCATTATTTGAACCAATGATTCTGCAAGAGCAAGGTTTCTTTAAAGATATGAATCTACAGTGCAATGTTTGAACATTGGACAGCCTGTGTTACAAGCGATGACCGTTTTGAGTTTTGTGTCTAGAGTTTTGAAAAATTAGTGCGAAAGTGATTGTAAAAACCTGTAGTAAAGAGTGTTGTAACTGAGAGGTTATCCAGCGATGCCATGTTCAAGGCCCTTTCTCAGTCAGCTGGACGTTATCATGGGATATTACTGTAGTAAAGAGGCTGTAACTGAGAGGTTATCCAGCGATGCCATGTTCAAGGCCCTTTCTCAGAGTCAGCTGGACGTTATCATGGGATATTACTGTAGTAAAGAGGCTGTAACTGAGAGGTTATCCAGCGATGCCATGTTCAAGGCCCTTTCTCAGTCAGCTGGACGTTATCATGGGATAAAACATCTGATCTCAGGGACAGTCGCCTCTGGGCAACGGTCACAGAGGCTCTTTCTGATTGGGTCAGGGGGATAGTGTGTGTGATATTATGTGTGATATTGTGTGTGTGTGTGTGTGTGTGATATTGTGTGTGTGTGTGTGATAGTGTGTGATATTGTGTGTGTGATATTGTGTGTGTGGGATATTGTGTGTGTGTGATATTGTGTGTGTGTGTGATATTGTGTGTGATATTGTGTGTGTGTGTGATATTGTGTGTGTGTGTGTGATGTTGGTGTGATATGTGTGATATTGTGTGTGTGGTGTGAGATATTGTGTGTGATATTGTGTGTGTGTGTGATATTGTGTGTTTGTGTGATTGTGTGTTTGTGTGATATTGTGTGTGTGTGATATTGTGTGTGTGATATTGTGTGTGATATTGTGTGTGTGTGTGTGTGTGTGATATTGTGTGTGTGATTGTGTGTGTGTGATATTGTGTGTGTGATATTGTGTGTGTGTGTGTGTGTGATGTTGTGTGTGATATTGTGTGTGTGTGAGATATTGTGTGTGTGATATTGTGTGTGTGTGTGTGATATTGTGTGTGATATGTGTGTGTGTGTGTGTGATATTGTGTGTGATATTGTGTGTGTGATATTGTGTGTGTGTGATATTGTGTGTGATATTGTGTGTGTGATATTGTGTGTGTGATATTGTGTGTGTGTGTGATATTGTGTGTGATATTGTGTGTGTGATTGTATGTGTGATATGTATGTGTGTGTGTGTGTGTGATAGTGTGTGTCTAAGTGTTTGTGGTAAAGTTAGTGAAGATGTGTGTGTGATATAGTGTGTGTCTAAGTGTTTGTGGTAAAGTTAGTGAAGATGTGTGTGTGTGTGTGTGTGTGATAGTGTGTGTGTGATAGTGTGTGTGTGATATGTGTGTGTGTGTGATATTGTGTGTGTGTGACATTGTGTGTGTGATATTGTATGTGTGATATTGTATGTGTGATATTGTATGTGTGTGTGTGTGTGTGTGTGTGTGTGTGATATAGTGTGTGTCTAAGTGTTTGTGGTAAAGTTAGTGAAGATGTGTGTGTGTGTGTGTGATAGTGTGTGTGTGTGTGATAGTGTGTGTGTGTGTCTAAGTGTTTGTGATAAAGTTAGTGAAGATGTGAATTATTTGACATATATGAAATAACTAAGAACTGATACCAGACAACATGAATCAAAACTTTGTAATTTCCTGAAGAATTCCTTATTAAATGATTAATTCCTCAACTACAGGCAGCTGTTAAAGAGGGCTTGTGCTTCCTGCTGCTAAGAATTTGTCATTGTCTGAAGTCTAGATTGATATATTTATTATTTATCAGATTAATCATGGCTGGAGAGGCTGGGATCCTGGTCAGGCTCATAGGGCTCCTACACTTACAGTTAGGAGGGGAGAGAGAGGGAGACAGAGGGAGGGAGGGGAGAGAGAGGGAGGGAGAGGGGAGAGAGGGAGAATGAGAGAGGGAGGGGAGAGAGGGGAGATGAGGGGATAGAGAGGGAGACAGAGGGAGGGAGGGGAGAGAGAGGGAGGGGAGAGAGAGGGAGAGAGGAGGGGAGAGAGAGGGATGGGGAGAGAGGGAGAATGATAGAGGGGGGGAGAGAGGGAGAGAGAGAGGGGAAAGAGAATGTGGGAGAGGGAGGTAGAGAGAGAGAGAAGGAGAGATGAAGGGGAGAGAGAGAGATGGAGAGAGAGGGAGAATGAGAGAGGGAGGGGAGAGAGGGTGAGAGAGGAGGGGAGATAGAAAGATGGAGAGAGAGGGAGAATGAGAGAGGGAGGGAGGGGAGAGAGAGGAGAGAGAGTGGGAAAGAGAATGTGGGAGAGGGAGGTAGAGAGAGAGAGAGAAGGAGAGATGGAGGGGAGAGAGCGAGAGATGGAGGGAGAATGAGAGAGGGAGGGGAGAGAGGGAGAGAGGAGGGGAGATAGAGGGAGGTAGAGAGAGATGGAGAGCGGAGAGGAGAATGAGAGAAGGAGGTAGAGAGAGAGAAGGAGAGATGGAGGGGAGAGAGAGATGGAGGGAGAGGGAGAATGAGAGAGGGAGGTAGAGAGAGAAGGAGAGATGGAGGGGAGAGAGAGAGAGAGATGGAGGGAGGCAGCTGTATGTGGATATTGTAGAGCAGGGCGGTAATTATAGCAGGGTAGTCACCAGCTCACTAGAGGGCCTGAACACATCAGCACAATGTAAAGAGTTTAGCCTGGAGCAGTGGTTACCCTGTGATGGGATGGAGAGAGAGAGAGAGAGAGAGAGAGGGGGGGGTAGTGCTGTCATTGATCTGACTCCTACCGGAGGTCATCAGGTCCTGCGGTCACCTCTGTTTACGGAAAGGTCTGGAGAATACCTTGAGGACAGGACTGGAAATATCAACCTTAAACTGTGTCACATCTAACTAATCAACACAGAAACGGTTTAATATCCATCCAACCAAATGCTTTGAAACATGTAACCTCTCACCATTCTGAGGCTGAACAGCCAACTCAATGAGAAACATTGTTGGATGCAGGATTAGTGCCACGTTGTTGGCAGAACCAGAGATGCATAAACACTGGCCAAGGGCCTGAATGTGTCCGGACAGGGAACATTCAGGACATCAGAACCAGAGATCCATAAACACTGGCCAAGGGCCTGAATGTGTCCGGACAGGGAACATTCAGGACATCAGAACCAGAGATCCATAAACACTGGCCAAGGGCCTGAATGTGTCCGGACAGGGAACATTCAGGACATCAGAACCAGAGATCCATAAACACTGGCCAAGGGCCTGAATGTGTCCGGACAGGGAACATTCAGGACATCAGAACCAGAGATCCATAAACACTGGCCAAGGGCCTGAATGTGTCCGGACAGGGAACATTCAGAACATCAGAACCAGAGTGGATACAATGTTGCAATGTTACTGTTGTAGATCATTCCACTTTTTACAGTTAATACCATTGTACTGACTGTCAAAGTGAGTCCCAATGCTCCTGGTCCTGTAACAGAGGTGTAAATCATCACCATGGTAACCTAACCCCAGGCTCCTGGTCCTGTAACAGAGGTGTAAATCATCACCATGGTAACCTAACCCCAGGCTCCTGGTCCTGTAACAGAGGTGTAAATCATCACCATGGTAACCTAACCCCAGGCTCCTGGTCCTGTAACAGAGGTGTAAATCATCACCATGGTAACCTCTCCTGGTCCTGTAACAGAGGTGTAAATCATCACCATGGTAACCTCTCCTGGTCCTGTAACAGAGGTGTAAAATCATCACCGTGGTAACCTAACCCCAGGCTCCTGGTCCTGTAACAGAGGTGTAAATCATCACCATGGTAACCTCTCCTGGTCCTGTAACAGAGGTGTAAATCATCACCATGGTAACCTCTTCTGGTCCTGTAACAGAGGTGTAAATCATCACCATAGTAACCTAACTCCAGGCTCCTGGTCCTGTAACAGAGGTGTAAATCATCACCATGGTAACCTCTCCTGGTCCTGTAACAGAGGTGTAAATCATCACCGTGGTAACCTCTTCTGGTCCTGTAACAGAGGTGTAAATCATCACCGTGGTAACCTCTCCTGGTCCTGTAACAGAGGTGTAAATCATCACCATGGTAACCTCTCCTGGTCCAGTAACAGAGGTGTAAATCATCACCATGGTAACCTCTCCTGGTCCTGTAACAGAGGTGTAAATCATCACCATGGTAACCTCTCCTGGTCCAGTAACAGAGGTGTAAATCATCACCATGGTAACCTCTTCTGGTCCTGTAACAGAGGTGTAGATCATCACCGTGGTAACCTCACCCCAGCCTCAGCCTAGTCATGTAGATCTAGCTACTCAGCCAGGCTAGTCATGTAGATCTAGCTACTCAGCCCAGGCTAGTCATGTAGATCTAGCTACTCAGCCCTGTCTCCTGGTCATGTAGATCTAGCTACTAACCCCAGTCTCCTAGTCATGTAGATCTAGCTACTCAGCCCAGTCTCCTAGTCATGTAGATCTAGCTACTCAGCACAGTCTCTTAGTCATGTAGATCTAGCTACTCAGCCCAGGCTAGTCATGTAGATCTAGCTACTCAGCCCTGTCTCCTGGTCATGTAGATCTAGCTACTAACCCCAGTCTCCTAGTCATGTAGATCTAGCTACTCAGCCCAGTCTCCTAGTCATGTAGATCTAGCTACTCAGCCCAGTCTCCTAGTCATGTAGAACTAGCTACTCAGCACAGTCTCTTAGTCATGTAGATCTAGCTACTCAGCCCTGTCTCTGGTCATGTATATCTAGCTACTAACCCCTGTCTCCTGGTCATGTAGATCTAGCTACTAACCCCAGTCTCCTAGTCATGTAGATCTAGCTACTCAGCCCAGTCTCCTAGTCATGTAGATCTAGCTACTCAGCACAGTATCTTAGTCATGTAGATCTAGCTACTCAGCCCAGGCTAGTCATGTAGATCTAGCTACTCAGCCCTGTCTCCTGGTCATGTAGATCTAGCTACTAACCCCAGTCTCCTAGTCATGTAGATCTAGCTACTCAGCCCAGTCTCCTAGTCATGTAGATCTAGCTACTCAGCCCAGGTTAGTCATGTAGATCTAGCTACTAACCCCTGTCTCCTGGTCATGTAGATCTAGCTACTAACCCCTGTCTCCTGGTCATGTAGATCTAGCTACTCAGCCCAGTCCTAGTCATGTAGATCTAGCTACTAACCCCAGTCTCCTGGTCATGTAGTTCTAGCTACTCAGCCCAGTCTCCTAGTCATGTAGATCTAGCTACTCAGCCCTGTCTCCTGGTCATGTAGATCTAGCTACTCAGCCCAGTCTCCTAGTCATGTAGATCTAGCTACTAACCCCTGTCTCCTGGTCATGTATATCTAGCTACTCAGCCCTGTTATCACCAGGCGGATATTCAGTCATAATATGCTAACATGAATGTCGGTGTATCGGTGTCGGTGTCTCGGTGTATTTCATTCATTAATGTGTTGTGAGGACAGTTAAATGGTTCCTGTAAGTACAGCTTTAATTCCACTACTAGACTCTGGGCTTTTCTCTCTGTCTCACATTGTTTCAATGAGGAGCGTAGTGGAGCAGTTAAATAGAGAAAGCAGCTGTACTCACTACACCATGTTAATTGAAGCATTGAGAGTGAAATTATATTTTTTTGAAACTATTATCTCACTGTGTATCTGCTGAATGAATCTGGCTGACATTGGAGCTATAATTGTACATCACAGCAGATATTGAGATGAAAAGCAAGATGGCGCCCTATCACACACACTCTCTGCCAATGCAATCAAAATGGGTTCATGTCAGTGTGAAAAACCCATTTGTGTTCAAAAACAAACATTTCCTATTTTGTAATGGGCTAAATCACTGGGTTATCGGCAGCCATGCACAGCCAGACCTCATGAAGAGGCTCCTACACCCAGGGTTAGGAGGCACACACTGGTATTGAATGGGGGGAGGCAAAAGGCTTCCTTTTAAAGTGGAAAGAAGCCATTTTGGAGGGGATGATTTGGATTCAAATCTTCAGGGACTAACCCCTTGACATAAAGTCATAGTGTATTGGAGTTTTAGCCCTAAATTCATACATCAATTATTTACCGTCAACGCAGATTGTATAAGTGTAGGAAATTACTAGAGATGGTATTTTCTCTCAGGCAGAAAGAATGTGATACAACGGATACCCCCAGCTAATGTGTATGCCCACTGTCCACCCAGCAGAATTATTATGCATTAGAAAACAGTGTGCCGGGACCAGAAGAGGCAGACCAATATTTGAACCCTTTCATAACACACATCAATATTTAATGTGAAATAAATAAAATATGTTTGTGTTGTTTGGAGGACAGATGTAGCTGATCGCTCGACTGGCTGCGGGGGAGCACGGCGATGCTACACATAGCCCCTCAGTAAAACCCCATCTTTTTTAATCATCCACTTAGTGCATTGTGGGTAGAGGAGCTGTCAAGGTGAGACGGCAGCTTCTTGGAGAGCAGGAGCCCCCTAACCCTGGAACTGAAGCCTGAGCCGGATGGCTTTGTCTCTAAATGTGTTATTAAGCATTGTTTCATTGGATCGCACCGCTGTAGCCCGCCTGGGCGGATGCGACTGGAAACCTGTTATTACATTCAACTCTCAACTCTGTCCGCCTCTCTCATTCTGTCCAAGGTTGACCCCAGTCGCATTGTTCAAAGAAACAGAATTGTCTATGTATTTTTATCATTAGCCTCCTGTATTTCTAGTCGTCCTACATTCTTTCTGACCGACTGACTGGGTGGGGAGAAACACTAAAAGCTTTGTATTACAGCAAGACGTTGGTTCGTTTCCATTTTTTCACTATTTAAACTGAAGGAAACTACATTCGCCCAAAACTGAAAGTGCGAACCACCGCATTTAACCATGGAAAGGTGACTGGGAATATGGCCAAATATAAACAGTGTAGATATTCAATCCGCGCAAGGCAATCAAACAAGCAAAATGTCGGTATAAAGAGACAAAGTGGAGTCGCAGTTCAACGGCTAGTCACGAGACCTTTGTGGCAGGGTCTACAGACAATTATGAACTACAAAGAAAAACCAGCCTCATCGCGGACAACGTCGTCTTGCTTCCAGACAAACTAAACACCTTCTTTGCCTGCTTTGATGATAATACAGTGCCACCGACATGCACCACCACCAAGGACTGTGGGCACTCCTTCACCGTGGCCAACGTGAGTAAAACTTTTAAACATGTAACCCTCGCAAGGCTGCTGGCTCAGACGACATCCCTAGCCGTGTCCTCAGAGCATGCGCAGACTAGCTGACTGGTGTGTTTACGGACATTTTCAATCTCTCCCTATCCCAGTCTGCTGTCCCCACATGCTTCAAGATGGCCACCATTGTTCCTGTTCCCAAGAATGCAAATGTAACTGAACTAAATTACTATCGCCCCGTAGCACCCACTTCTGTCATTATGAAGTGCTTTGAGAGACTAGTTAAGGATCATATCATCTCCACCTCCACCTCCACTTCAATTTGCTTACCGACCCAATAGATCCACAGACGATGCAATCTCCATCACACTGCCCTAACCCATCTGGACAAGAGGAATACCTATGTAAGAATGCTGTTCATTGTCTATAGGTCAGCATTCAACACCCTAGTACCCTCCAAGCTCATCATT
The DNA here is from genome assembly GCF_901001165.1 of Salmo trutta. Taxonomy (NCBI): domain Eukaryota; kingdom Metazoa; phylum Chordata; class Actinopteri; order Salmoniformes; family Salmonidae; genus Salmo; species Salmo trutta. The sequence continues at coordinate 11,246 of NW_021822835.1, read as the reverse complement.
AAGCTTGAGGCCCTAGATCTCAACCCCGTCCTGTGCAATTGGGTCCTGGATGTCCTGACGGGCCGCCCCCAGGTGGTGAAGGTAGGACAAAATCTCCACTTCGCTGATCCTCAACATGGGGCCCACAAGGGTGCGTGCTCAGCCCCTTCTGGTACTCCATGTTCGCCCATGACTGCGTGGCCTTGCACGCCATCACCTCAATCATGAAGTTTGCAGATGACACAACAGTAGTAGGCCTGATTACCACCAATGACGATACAGCCTACAGGGAGGAGGTGAGTTCTCACGGAGTGTACTGTCAGGAAAATAACCTCTCACTCAACATCAAAAAACGAAGGAGATGATCGTGGACTTCAGGAAACAGCAGAGGGAGCACCCCCGTATCCACATCGAAGAAGGTAGGAGTAGAGAAGGTGGAAAGTGTTAAGTTCCTCTGCGTAACATCACTGACAAACTAAAATTGTCTACCCACACAGACAGTGTGGTGAAGAAGGTGCAACAGCCCCTCTTCAACCTCAGGAGGCTGAAGAAATTTCGCTTGTCACCTAAAAACCTCAAACTTTTACAGATGCACAATTGAGAGCATCATGTCGGGCTGTATCAACGCCTGGTACGGCAACTGCACTGCCCACAACCGCAGGGCTCTCCAGTGGGTAGTGAGGTCTGCACAACGCATAACCGGGGGCAAACTACCTGCCGTTTCAGGACACCTACAGCACCCGATGTCACAGGAAGGCCAAAAAGATCATCAAGGACAACAACCACGCAAGCCACTGCCTGTTCACCCCACTACCATCCAGAAGGCAAGGTCAGTACAGGTGCATCAAAGCGGGGGACCGAGAGACTGAAAAACAGCTTCTATCTCAAGGCCATCAGACTGTTAAACAGCCATCACTAACACAGAGAGGCTGCTGCCTACATGCAGACTTGAACTCATTGGTCACTTTAATAAATGGAACACTAGTTTTAATAATGCCACTTTAATAATGTTTAGATATCTTGCATTACTCATCTTATATGTATATACTGTATTCTATACTATCTATTGCGTAACTCTGTTGTTGTTTTTGTAGCACTGCTTTGCTTTTTCTTGGCCAGTTCACAGTTGTTAATGAGGACTTGTTCTTAACTGGCCTACCTGGGTAGATACAGGTGAAATACGATTTAAATAAAAATCTTATCTGATGCCGCTCTGTCATTGCTCATCCATATATTATATATTCTGATTCCATTCTATTAGGTATTTTTTGTGGAATTGTTAGATATTACTTGTTAGATATTGCTGCACAGTCGGAACTAGAAGCACAAGCATTTCGCTGCACTCGCAATGACATCTGCATGTGACCAATACCACTTGATTTGGATAAGTGATATGATGTATAATGCTCCCAACTTAACCTCTACAGGATTGGTGTTGCCCCCTCGGGACGGTTGAGCTAACATAGGCTAATGTGATTAGCATGAGGTTGTGAGTAACAAGAACATTACCCAGGACATAGGCATATCTAATATTGGCAGAAAGCTTAAATTATTGTTAATCTAACTGCACTGTCCAATTTGCAGTAGCTATTACAGTGAAAGAATACCATGCTATTGTTTGAGGAGAGTGCACATTTATGAACATGAACATTCCTTAATAAACCAATTAGGCACATTTAGGTAGTCTTGATACAACATTTTGAACAGAAATACAATGGTTCATTGGATCAGTCTAAAACTTTGCACATACACTGCTGCCATCTAGTGGACAAAAACTAAAATGCGCCTGGGCTGGAATAATATTATGGTCTTTCTCTTGCATTTCAAAGATGACGGTACAAAAAAATATAATTGTATTATCTTTTACCAGATATAATGTGTATATCTCCAACATTACCAACATTTCCAACAGTACCGAGCTGTCTGTTTAAACTACCAGCACACTGCTCAGACACCCATGCATACCCCACGAGACATGCCACCAGTGGTCTCTTCACAATCCCAGACTATGGGAGGTGCACAGTACTACATACAGCCATGACTACATGGAACTCTTCCACATCAGGTAACTGATGCAGCAGTTGAATCAGATTTTATAAAAAACAGATAAAAATACACCTTATGGAACAGCGGAGACTGTGAAGACACACACAACATAGGCACAGACACACGCAATATTAGAACACATGTACTATACACACACGTACACATGGATGTGTTGTAGAATGTGGTAGTAGAGTAGTGTTCTGAGGACACACACTTAATGTGTTATGAAAAGTGTTGTGAAATGTAATGTCATCCAGTATTTTTAATTGTATATAACTTTGTTAATGTTGCTGGACGCCAGGAAGAGTAGCTGTTGCCTAGACAGCAGCTAATGGGGATCCTTAATAAATACAAAATACAAACTAAACTCTTCGTACGAACGTATAAGTTGTAGCCACATTCCAGCAGCATTATAATGTTAAGTACAGAGACAGAAGTCATGTTGAGCATGTAGCATGCAGTCACAGCTCATAATCATGTCCCCAACAAAAACCAATATCTCCAGCAGGCGCTTTGTAAATACCAATATGCCATATGGAAATAGTACTGTCAAACTGTCAATGGCTTAATACAGGCCCGTTGGCTACATACAGTCGTGTTGGTTTTTCAACGGCCTGTTGGCTGTGGGCTGGCAGCAGGCTGCGACTCTCAACAAGCCCTGATGTCCTTGGTGCACTCAGCCCAGCTCCATCCCCCGGCTCCAGCTCTCCAGCTCTCCAACGGGCCCAGGTCTGGTGGGTCCTGAGGGAACCAGTCATCAGATGATAATCCACTGGAATGGGAGAGAAGCACTGAAATGTTCCAATTGCCACAAAGTGCATCTCATTCCATGAATGGGGCTGACGGAGAGGAGAGCCTGTGTGTGGTGTAGTAGTAGTAGCAGCAGTACTTATAGTAGCAGTAGTACTAGCAGTAGTAATAGCAGTAGTACTTATAGTAGCAGTAGCACTAGCAGTAGTAGTAGCAGCAGTATCAGTAGTAGTTATAGTAGTAGCAGTAGTACTAGCAGTAGTAGTTATAGTAGTAGCAGTATCAGTAGTAGTTATAGTAGTAGCAGTAGTACTAGCAGTAGTAGTTATAGTAGTAGTATCAATAGTAGTTATAGTAGTAGCAGTAGCAGCATTAGTAGTAGTAGCTGTAGTAGTTATAGTAGTAGCAGTAGCAGTAGTTTTAGAAACAATAATAGTAGCAGTAGCAGTAGTAGTAGTTGTAGTAGTAGCAGCAGTACTTATAGTAGCAGTAGTAGTAGCAGTAGTAGTAGCAGTAGTGTAGTAGTAGTAGTATCAGTAGCAGTTATAGTAGTAGCAGTAGTAGCATTAGTAGTAGTAGCAGTAGTAGTTATAGTAGTAGCAGTAGCAGCAGTAGCTTTAGTAACAATAATAGTAGCAGTAGTAGTAGTAGTAGTAGTAGTAGTTGTAGTAGTAGCAGTAGCACCAGTACTTATAGTATCAGTAGCAGTAGTAGTAATAGCAGCAGTAGTAGCAGTAGCAGCATTAGTAGTAGTAGCAGTACCAGCAGTAGTTTTAGTAACAGTAGCAGTAGCAGCAGTAGTTTTAGTAACAATAATAGTAACAGTAGTAGTAGTAGTAGTAGTAATAGCAGCAGTAGTAGCAGTAGCATCATTAGTAGTAGTAGTAGCAGTAGCAGCAGTAGTTATAGTAGCAATAGAACCAGTACTTATAGTAATACCAGCAGTATTAGTAGTAGTAGCAGCAGTAGTTATAGTGGCAGTAGTAGTAGAATCAGCAGTAGCAGTAGAATCAGCAGTAGAATCAGCAGTAGTACTTATAGTAGTAGTGGTAGTAGCAGTACTTATAGTAGCAGCAGTAGTAGAATCAGCAGTAGTAGCAGTGGTGGTAGTAGTACTAGCAGTAGCAGCAGTAGTTATAGTAGCAGTAGTAGTACTTGCAGTAGTAATGGTAGTAGTAGTACTAGCAGTAGCAGTACTTGCAGCAGTAGTAGTAGTAGTACTAGCAGTAGCAGCAGTAGTTATAGTAGCAGTAGTAGTAGTAGTAGTTGTAGTAGTAGCAGTAGCACCAGTACTTATAGTAACAGTAGCAGTAGTAGTAATAGCAGCAGTAGTAGTAGTAGCAGTAGCACCAGTACTTATAGTAGTAATGGTAGTAGTAGTACTAGCAGTAGCAGTACTTGCAGTAGTAGTAGTAGTACTAGCAGTATCAGCAGTAGTAGTAGTAGTAGTAGTAGTTATAGAAGTAGCAGTAGCAGCATTAGTAGTAGTAGTAGTAGTAGTAGCAGCAGTAGTTTTAGTAACAATAATAGTAGCAGTAGTAGTAGTAGTAGTAGTAGCAGTAGCACCAGTACTTATAGTAACAGTAGTAGTAGTAGTAATAGCAGCAGCGCAGTAGTAGTAGCAGTACCAGCAGGACTACCTGTTATTGGCCAGCAGGACCACCTGTTATTGACCAGCAGGACTACATGTTATTGACCAGCAGGACCACCTGTTATTGACCAGCAGGACTACCTGTTATTGACCAGCAAGACTACCTGTTATTGACCAGCAGGACCACCTGTTATTGGCCAGCAGGACTATCTGTTATTGACCAGCAGGACTACCTGTTATTGACCAGCAGGACCACCTGTTATTGACCAGCAGGACTACCTGTTATTGACCAGCAGGACCACCTGTTATTGACCAGCAGGACCACCTGTTATTGACCAGCAGGACTACCAGTTATTGGCCAGCAGGACTACCAGTTATTGGCCAGCAGGACTATCTGTTATTGGCCAGCAGGACTACCTGTTATTAGCCAGCAGGAAAACTATTTTGACCAGCACTGTTGCAACTCAGAGCTTAAGAACTTCAATGTTCCCTGCAATTATATCTGTGACCTTGTGCATGTGACTAACAAACTGATCTAATCCTCTCATCTATTCTTTGTTATTTTCTAAATATAAGGTCTTCTTTCTCGTCTTCCTGAAGTGAGCCATCACATGGGGCTGGGACAGCAGAACCATCTCATCATTTGATTGGGCCACCTTTGGAAGTATACTTCTTGGATAGATGAAAACTATTCATTCAAACTGTTACAGTTGCAGGGATCAACAATGGATGGACATCTGATGTATTTTAGCTAAGCTGTTTTTTTATTAACATTTCACTGTTAGACTACACCTGTCATTTACGAAGCAAGTAACAAATTACATTTGATTTGATATTTATTTAAGCCGCAGAACTAGACAAGGATGCCAACTGTCTCCAATTAAATGCATTTTCCCCATGGAAATTCTGACATACCATATTCATCAAAATAAAAATAGTTGGTTAGAGTGGTGCGACACCACAAGTTTATATCAGACAATGTGTTATGATGTCATCTCAAAAAAAAGTGTTGATAATTCATATGTTAGATTTTTATTCTCTAGCGTATTATAGGTAAGTCTATACAGTAGCTGTGAGGTTTAGAGGCCATGTGTTAAACCAAGCCAGCCCTCTCCCGCTCCCTTCCATTTACACCGAGGTCCCTCCCTTCATACCTAGCTGCTCATTGGCTCACAGCTCCTATCAAAGACAAGTGTTTTCTGAATATAGCCCCATCTACTGCAGAACAATACATACAGCCACTATCTCCTGAACCCAACCCCCTCTACTGCAGAACAATACATACAGCCACTATCTCCAGAACCCAACCCCCTCTACTCCAGAACAACACAGCCACTATCTCCAGAACCCAACCCCCTCTACTCCAGAACAATACATACAGCCACTATCTCCAGAACCCAACCCCCTCTACTCCAGAACAATACAGCCACTATCTCCAGAACCCAACAGGCCCCCTCTACTCCAGAACAACACAGCCACTATCTCCAGAACCCAACCCCCTCTACTCCAGAACAATACACACAGCCACTATCTCCAGAATCCAACCCCTTCTACTACAGAACAATACAGCCACTATCTCCAGAACCCAACCCCCTCTACTCCAGAACAATACAGCCACTATCTCCAGAACCCAACCCCCTCTACTCCAGAACAATACAGCCACTATCTCCAGAACCCAACCCCCTCTACTCCAGAACAATACATACAGCCACTATCTCCAGACCCAACCCCCTCTACTCCAGAACAATACAGCCACTATCTCCAGACCCCAACCCCCTCTACCAGAACAATACAGCCACTATCTCCAGAACCCAACCCCCTCTACTCCAGAACAATACATACAGCCACTATCTCCAGAACCCAACCCCCTCTACTCCAGAACAATACAGCCACTATCTCCAGAACGATCTATCTCCAGACCCAATCCCCTCTACTCCAGAACGATCTATCTCCAGACCCAACACCCTCTACTCCAGAACGATCTATCTCCAGAACGATCTATCTCCAGACCCAACCCCCTCTATCTCCAGAACGATCTATCTCCAGACTCAACACCCTCTACTCCAGAACGATCTATCTCCAGACCCAACACCCTCTACTCCAGAACGATCTATCTCCAGAACGATCTATCTCCATAACGATCTATCTCCAGACCCAACACCCTCTACTCCAGAACGATCTATCTCCAGACCCAACACCCTCTACTCCAGAACAATACACCCTCTACTCCAGACCGATCTACCTCCAGACCCAACACCCTCTACTCCAGACCGATCTATCTCCAGACCCAACACCCTCTACTCCAGAACGATCTATCTCCAGACCCAACACCCTCTACTGCAGAACGATCTATCTCCAGACCCAACACCCTCTACTCCAGAACGATCTATCTCCAGAACGATCTATCTCCAGACCGATCTATCTCCAGACCCAACACCCTCTACTCCAGAACGATCTATCTCCAGACCGATCTATCTCCAGACCCAACACCCTCTACTCCAGAACGATCTATCTCCAGACCCAACACCCTCTACTCCAGAACGATCTATCTCCAGACCCAACACCCTCTTGTAAAAAAGGGAAGCTTGAGAGAAAAGATGATGAGTGTGTCCCAGATCCCTCCGGAACTTTCATTATGCACAGCTGGCCCCTATTCCCATGGATTGGATTTGTATATATGTGCCCTTTGGTTTCCATTGTGCTGTCGATTACTGTTCCCATGTCCGTTGGTGCGTGTGTGTGAGTACTGTGCTGTGTGTTATGGGCCTTCGTGCCCTTGTGGATTGGGCAGATGATTACGGGTCTGGTCCCGTGAGTTAATCATCGTGAGCTTGTGTTATTTATTCGAGGTACTCCTCTCTTTTGTTTGTGTTTTGTATAGTGTTTGTTTGGTCTTCGTCCCCGTGCCTTTACACGGCACGCCGAAATTTTGGTTATAATAAAAAACCCTATTACGCATTCCTGCTTCTGTCTCCCGATCCATCATGGCAACATGACATAGTGTTTATTTTGACTCCTTTAAAAAAAATGTAGAACAGCCGTCCCAGGAGAATTGTGGTTGTCAGAGGGAGATACCTATAGATTGAAAACCTGCAGATCCATGTTTCAGAGCACCTATATTTCTCTGTGGAGCTCTGAGACGGGACAGATTCCTTTTTAAATGGCAGCAGAGAAAACGGGGCCAGTTTCCTCTCAGATCTTTAGAACCTACTCAGGCTCTCAGCGTAGTACAATAAACTCTCTCTATGCTTTCTCACTTCCCCCCACTTATAATCAGTGAGATACAGTTCTAGCAGCAGAGTGGCTGCCTTTATCTCTGTGTTCCTACAAGCTGCTCTGAATAAAAGAAGTCATTATCTGCAGGTCCACAAAAGCCTCCAGACGTCCGTAAACATGTTCTGTACATGATGTATTGATCAATCTGCAGTGACTAATAGCGGCCCCGATGAAAGGCTCTAGCTGGAGTTAACGTATCTGCCCGTGCAAACTGCAAATGAAGCACTCAGTGGCACAAAAGGTCTGGTCCAGTGAATTATAATTAGGACCTACAACAATAAAAGTCAAGCGCTTTCTCCCCTTGTTTAATTTACCACGCCCTATGACAGCCTGGAGAATGGAGGGGGAGGAGGACTGCGACGGCCCTTCGCCCCCTATCTCGCCTTTCATGGTAGAAGAAGTACTAAGTCCAAAAGAAACCCAGTATTTAAAATAGACTTGAGTATACAAAACATTAAGAACACAAGGTTACTTTCCATGACATAGACTGACCATGTGAATCCAGGTGAAAGTGATGATCCTTTATTGATGCCACTTGTTAAATACACTTAAATCAGTGAAGATGAAGGGGAAGATACAGGTAAAAAAAAAATGAAGATTTTTAACCCTTGAGATAATTGACACATGGATTGTGTATGTGTGCCATTCAGAGGGTGAATGGGTAAGACAACATTTAAGTGCCTTTGAATGGGGTATGGTTGTAGGCGCACTGGTTTGTGTCAAGAACTGCAATGCTGGCGGGTTTTTCATGCTCAACAGTTTTCCGTGTGTGTGTCAAGAATGGTCCACACCCAAAGGACATCCAGCCAACTTGACACAACTGTGGGAAGCATTGGAGTCAACACGAGCCAGCATCCCTATGGAAACGCTTTCGACATCTTGTAGTGTCCATGACCCAGCAAACGAAGGCAGTTCTGGAGGGGGGGGGGGGGTTTGGGTGAAACTCAATGTTAGGAAAGTGTTCCTAATGTCTGGTATACTCAGTGTATATTTCAGAAGCTTTTATATGTCAATTAGTATAGTCTGTGTTACATTTCTATTGTACTAGATGTGACTTTATACACATTGTGAATCCTAAATAAGGGTCCTAGTCTTTTAGTGAGAAAACATTGAGTCACAATGAAAGCATTTAGACTGAAATTAGAAAGGTTTCATTTCAGTGCCAACATTTCCAGCTCTGCTGTAGGCTGTAGAGAGAAGAGACAGAATAGAAATTAGATAGAGAGTCTGCCAGAGACATGATTAACCCCAAGAAGAGGTGATCCTCTCAGGCAGGACTGACTAGTTTGGCTACCGACTCACAAACATATGTTCACACACAGGATGCTTAGGCTGGAAGCTAGTGTTTTTTTGTTGTTGTTGCCCCAGCTAGATATATATGCATACCTTTTTGACTCATATGCACAAAAAAGGTGAATAACAAGCTGAATGCACTAAGCAGCGAAGCCACCAGAGGAACATTATTCTGCTCATCATTTGTTTTGTTCTATCGGTACAATGACAGACACAGGATCCAGCCCCAGGGATATATATTACCCACAATGGGAGCAGATAAAAGGCTACATTAGCCCATATGTAACTCCTGTCAGTCACACAGCCCAGCCACCACCAGAGGTGTTCATCTCTTCTTTATGAATAATGCTATGTATATTACTCACTGACACAAAGCGCTTCCAATTTATGGTCCCTAACCTCACAGCGTGAGGACCAATTCGTATCTTTCAGAACGCTCTCAGCTGTACATTGAGGGTGGATCTGTGGGTATCTGATATGCACGGAGGAGAGTTTAGAGACAATGGCTCCACGGTAACGTTGTGATTTTAGAAGCACTCGAGGCACGGCCCACCTACTGCCACTTGAGAACACGCCTCTCTCTTCCTTAATTCTCTGCTATTCATTGGCAGCTGTAGCTAACAAAGGATACGTTTGACAGCCCAAAAAAATCAACCAAGCTGTTCTTAAAAGCAACAACCTACACAGTCATCTCTCACCAAGTCCCAGCCAACTCTAGATGCTGCTCCACAACTACACCTGCTGGCAATAACCTCCACAGTCATCTCTCACCAAGTCCTCAGCCAACTCTAGATGCTGCTCCACAACTACACCTGCTGACAATAACCTCCACAGTCATCTCTCACCAAGTCCTCAGCCAACTCTAGATGCTGCTCCACAACTACACCTGCTGGCAATAACCTCCACAGTCATCTCTCACCAAGTCCTCAGCCAACTCTAGATGCTGCTCCACAATACATCTGCTGAATCTAACCTACACAGTCATCTCTCACCAAGTCCTCAGCCAACTCTAGATGCTGCTCCACAACTACACCTGCTGACAATAACCTCCACAGTCATCTCTCACCAAGTCCTCAGCCATCTCTAGATGCTGCTCCACAACTACATCTGCTGAATCTAACCTACACAGTCATCTCTCACCAAGTCCTCAGGGAGAAAAAAATCAGCTAAAAGGATTAAATAGAGAATTAGCTCACGTTTCAGAGGGCTCCCTTAGCTGATCTGGTGAGCATTTCACTCTCAGCACCTCTGTCCCCTATTTTATGGTCTCAATAGCTGGTTGAACTAGTCAGTATAGCTGGTTGAATTAGGCCAGACTTTGGTAGTCACTCTTGGTGTGTCTCTCCAGGTTCAATACGACCAGAGCGGACCGGCTGGGGTTTGGGGACCAGGGAATCTAAGCACAGTTCAAGCAGAACAATAGCTGCTTGCAAAATGTCTTGCCTGGAGGTGGTGGCTTGTGAAAAACCATGTTGTTGTAGGGCCCCGGGGCCCCCGGCTCCTTGAATAGATATGTTAAAGCCCTATGGTTGATTTATGCTAAGTAGGCTAGGCAGGAGGGAGAGGGGCAAAACAACGTCGCCAGAACAGCACTCTCTAAGCCTCGACCCACACTTTGATGGTTCCTTTAGAAGGTGCCCAGTGAAAGACAAGCCTCCACTTCCCTCGCTCTCTTTCTTTCTGCCATACACAGATAATCAGCTTTATGGAAAGTATGTGTGCTCTTTTGACAGTCCGCGATAGCTCATTAATTCAATCACATCGAAGGCCATTGTTCCCAAAGTGTTTGAAATGCGTATTGGGACGAGGCCTTCCATAGGCCTGTCACTCACGCACAACATTCTTCCTGGCGTTGTCATGGCAGGGGGGCAGAGTTCATGAAAACACAGAATGTTAGCCAACAAAACAAGAATAAAGACTTATTGGAGATACTCTTTTTAAAGGCCATCTACCATGCACTAAAACAGGACAAGTTGTGACACTATATAGCAGCACTGAGATGGGGAGAAACAGAACATCTGAAAATCGAAACAGGACTATGACCCAGGAGTCTCTGGGAAAAAGCTGATGAATTGCTGCCTGTAAGAACACTGTTGTTACTGCTCTGGCTTCTCCACCACTACAACGACCAATACATTTGAACACATGCCTGTCGTGTCTCAACACTGTTGTAGGCCAGAGCACTGAGCAGGCCACTGGAATGTTGATAGTGTTAATGCTGATACGCTGGGCTGCATGATGCTCCCAGGCCTCAACCGATCAGGCCAAATAGACTGGGGGAAATGATTCAGACATGTTGACAGCACACAGC